>NW_009942272.1:59705-73894 GCF_000696875.1 Nestor notabilis | reverse complement strand
GGTTCAAGTGCAGGTGTGTGGCCGGGAGTCGTGGTGTGCCCGGAAACGACCTGACCCAGAGCTTTAGGGGAAGGAAGGGAGGGAGGGAGGTGGGGACCGGGGCTGGGCTGGCCGCTCCGGCGCTTCGGGGCGACGAGCTGGAGCGTCTGCAGCGTGTTTTCCTGAGGTTACGGACCCCCTTTACGCTCTTCAGAGCCATCTCTCACTGTTTTCATTGGGTTTGACGTTGTTAAATCAGACCCAGAGCTGTGAAGTTACTCGGGATGTGCAGGGAGAGGCTGTTACTGTGATGGGTTATGCTGAAACATGCTCTTTACACGTTTGGTTCTGTCACCTGCTTGGTTTGGGAGGGTGAAGCATTGCCCCTGTGCTGGTGTTTCTGAAGCTTTGCAGGCAGGCGTCCTGTCGAGATCCGGGGGTTCCCAGAATCAGCTGGGTTGGAAGGGACCTTTAAGATCATCAAGTCCGACCGTTACCCCAGGAGGTAATGGTTCCTGTGGCAGGGGGTGGGACTGGATGAGCTTTAAGGTCCCTTCCAGTCCAAACCAGTCTGTTACTTGCTAGAAGCCTTGTTCCATGTCTAGGTTTGTAGCAGTGTCGGCTAAAGCCAACGGTAACAGTTTCTTTGATGTTCATGTCCAGCCTCTGTTGTGCATCAGAGTAGACTGACCGTTACCCCAGGAGGTAATGGTTCCTGTGGCAGGGGGTGGGACTGGATGAGCTTTAAGGTCCCTTCCAGTCCAAACCAGTCTGTTACTTGCTAGAAGCCTTGTTCCATGTCTAGGTTTGTAGCAGTGTCGGCTAAAGCCAACGGTAACAGTTTCTTTGATGTTCATGTCCAGCCTCTGTTGTGCATCAGAGTAGACTGGGATAAATGGGATTTTTAGCAGAGGAGGTGCTCTTTCTTTCCCTTTCCTCAGCACAGCGTTGTGTCCCCACTGTTTTCTGGTGTTCCCCACTGACAGAACAGTGCTTGTAGATATATAGTCCTTGTTTGACTCCAAGGCTCTTGGCTAGGACTGTGCAGTTGTCAGTATTTCTGGGTGAATCTGTAAAGGACTGGGGTGCTTGGTAACAGTGTTAAACTAAACTGAAAGAGGGGAGATTGAGATGAGCTCTTGGGCAGAAGCTCTTCCCTGTGAGGGTGCTGAGGCGCTGGCACAGGGTGCCCAGAGAAGCTGTGGCTGCCCCATCCCTGGCAGTGTTCAAGGCCAGGTTGGACACAGGGGCTTGGAGCAACCTGCTCTAGTGGAAGGTGTCCCTGCCCGTGGCAGGGGTTGGGACTGGATGAGCTTTAAGGTCCCTTCAGCCCAAACCAGTCTGTGATTCTCCTGACCCAAAAAACAGTTTCTAGCACACTGGTGTTCCTGCACACGCATAGATGAAGATAACGGGGTAGGAAGAAGCTTTTAGTAGGTGCTTTTCAGCTGTAGTTCTGTGAATAATGCAAGCTGGAATAAACTGATGCTAAAACTGGCAATACTGCCTTTATTACACAAGTCCTTGCTGCTTTGTTGCTCTGGCTCTGTGCTGGCAAAACTGGGGAGATTTTTGTATCAAGCTGGGTTGGGGAACTGGTCTGGCTTAAACCCAACCTTATTATGGCCAGGTTGTTGGAATGTGCAGTCTGAGTCGGGATTGTCGTTACCCATTGCTTCTGGTAAGGTGTGAGGTGGTCGAAGCATTGCTGCCACAGCCCCTGCTGCTCCCATACAAGCCTGTGGGTATGCTCTTATTTCCGGTTGCAGGATGCAAGACTCGGCTCCTTAACAGATCCCAGAACAGCCTGATGAGGTGGAAAACAACCTCCTGAGAATGTTTCTTTGTTCAGGGGTTTTGTGTGTTTCCTTAAGGAGCTCTTAAGAGGAAAGAAATTAAGAAAACCATCTGCTATTATACATGAAACATGCATCAGGTATAACAAATATGATATGTTCTGGGGATTTAGTGGAATGCAGAGGATAAGCACAACAGCTTCAGGTGTGTTACTGTATGAAAAGCCTTTTAAACACCTGTTTCTTTAGTTGTAAGACTTTGAGGATGCCCAAATGATCAGACTTCAGCTTTAGACTTCATTTCTTGCAGTAGTTCTTGCCTCAGGTGGAAACACCCTGCAGAGGTCATTTAGGTAAGTGTCTGAAATCGTGAGCCTGGAGCAAAAGCTGAAGTTTCATTGATTATTGGGTTTATGGCTTTAAAAACTTCCATAGTTCTTGTATGTAGTTCTTCTCTTCCTGTTATACAAACCTGTCTCATGCCTTGTGTGTGTTAGTAGTCATGTTGTAGTTTTAAGAATGCTTTTGGTACTATTCAATTGCCAAAGATTGTTAAGTCTAGACAACAGAAGTTGATGGGTTCACATTGATTTGGCATAAAGTCCCTAAAGCACTTGTGCTGTTTAAAGACATTGGAACTATTTGGGCACTTCCAGTTAAGCAAAAGACAAAACTGCTTGGAAAAGAGGCAGTTTGGTTGTTTAATCAGCACTGGTTCTGATTGTTCTCTACAGTATTATTCTACAATGACCTGGAAGCTCCCCCAGCAGATAGTTTTGCTTTTACGGGCAGCTTTGTCTCAACACTTGTGAACTGAGGAGCAACTAAGGAAGTTGCATTTTGGATGCTATTTCTTTATCTTGGTGCCTTGGTACTGACTTAAGCTTTAATTTCTTTTTAAGGGAAATGTTATTCCTCATTGAAAAACTCCGATTAAGACATTACCCTTACGTGTCCATGGACAGTTCTGTTCTTTTGCTGTTACAAAGAACTGCTGTGTTACTGTTTTAATTCTTTTAGTCAAACTGGACAACAACACTTCTAGATTTTTATCTTGCTATGTTTTTTCCTGGAAGTCTTGAATTTGAGGTGTAAGGGGAAGGATCCAGGGCATTTTCATTTTGTTTTGCATGGATATGTGATTTTTCACCTGAATCTATTGGCTGCAGCATCACTGTTTTAGCACTCCAATGGCTTAGGGCATGTAAACAACTAGTGAACAGATTTCAGTCAGAACCTTCCTACAGGTGATACAACAACAAAAACTGATACTAAAAATCACAGAATCATAGAACAGTTAAGGTTGGAAAGGACCTTGAGATCATCTAGTTCCAACCCCCTGCCATGGGAAAGGACACCTCACACTAGACCATGTCACCCAAGGCTCTGTCCAACCTGGCCTTGAACGCTGCCAGGGATGGAGCATTCACCACTCCTTTGGGCACCCTGTCCCAGTGCCTCAGCACCCTCACAGGGAAGAACTTCCTCCTTAGATCCATCCAGTAATTCCCCTGTTTCAGTTTGAACCCATCACCCCTTGTCCTATCACTCCAGTCCCTGATGAAGGTCCCTCCCCAGCATCCTTGTAGCCCCCTTCAGACACTGGAAGCTGCTCTGAGGTCTCCATGCAGCTTCTCCAGGTTGAACAGCATCCATTGTGTTACAAAGGACTGTGCATCACTGTTCCCTCCTGTTTCTGTGAGAAGTGTTTTGACGGGACATCAGTGATAAGAATATGAACTTTGCTAAAATGCTTCTCATCTTCAGAATATACTTTCTGTATTCTCAGCTCCCCAGAGAAGTGGGTAGGTCTTAGCTACCCCTCCTGGACTCAGGAGGAGAGTCGATGTCTCTGCCTAAGGATTTGTTTCTCTTTGCTTTGAAGTCAGTAGAAAAAACTGAAACTGATTTTTCCCTTTAATTATCTTTCTTTTAATTTTTTTGTTGTCCCTAAAGAAATATTCCCTTTGATTTCAATAAGAAGTTGAAATAGGTCTGAAGTAGCATGTCCTGCTCTGCTGGAAAAAGAGCATCATGACACTGAGTCTGTGCCAAGAAATAATAAATGCCTTTTTCTTTTACCTCTAGGGCTGGGTCCGCTCTGTCCGATCCCAAAAGGAAGTTTTGTTCCTGCATATAAATGATGGGAGTTCTCTGGAAAGCCTCCAGATTGTTGCTGATCCCAGCCTGGAAAATAGGTTGGTCTGTTTGAGATAACCAAGGAAATATGTGGTGACCAGTGCTTGGTGGGGTCTGCTCAGGCCTCCTTTCCTCTGCCAGTCACTCACCTGACCATCGGAAAGGCACTTTGGCAATCTTGGCTCTCTGGATGTGTTTTTAGGATGGAGAGTGTCCAACTACTTTGTCTCCACTTAGCTGAGGACTTGTGGTCCAGCATCTTGTCTTCTGAGATTAATTTGGACCTCATTTTCTTAATAGCTGTAGCATTCTGGACTACTGTTGGACTTGCTTAGCTATTACACAAGGTAGCCAGGGATAACCAGGAATAACTGTCCCTCAGGTTTTGGAAGGCTGTTGTTCTTCCTATAACTACTTCAGGACTGGCTTGGTGTAGACATAACCCCTAGATAGGCATGTCTGTTCTATTATAATAAAGCAATACACTTGTGTTACAGCTTCATTTTGTTTGTTACTCTCAGTTGTTCTTTGGGCTGGGGTTGGGAGTTCTGGAATGATCCAGGAGCCTTCAGCATGTAACTTGATTTTGTTTCTCTATAAGCCTGGTTTGTCCCCACCAAAAGCCCCTTGTCTCTTTTTGCTCACTTGTCCAACATTCCTACCTTGTCCCAAATTGTTCTATAGCTTTGTGAATCTATTCACATTCCTACCTATGCATTTAACAAACTTTCAGTTCATGGATTAAGCCCTATGGCTGCAGTATCTCTTGTGATCTCAAGTGGTCCAGCTCCATTAACAGGAATCTGTCTTCTGAATGTTGTTGTCTTTGTATCTAAATGTTGTTTTTCCTTGTTTTCTTAGGGACCTGACTTTTGGAAGCGCAGTGGAAGTGAAAGGGAAACTGGTCAAAAGTCCTCATAAGATGCAAAACATGGAGCTGAAAGCTGAAACCATCCATGTGGTGGGACCCTGTAATACTTTGGTATGTCACTGCAGCAGGAGCCCAACTGGTAGGACCACTTTGGAAATGGATTTCAGAAGGTCCAAGTATCCAGCAAAGCATGTTCAGGCTGTAGTTTCTTAAAGTCTGATTGGTCCTGCAGGCTTTGGTTTGTCAGCAGTGTCTATAGGGTGCCTCAAGGGTGAAACATGGGATCACCATGGAAGCTCTTGTGGGGCAGAGCTGTTTCTACATGGAAACTGGCCACCCTGAAGCAATTGCCTGTGCCAGGTGGTTCACCTGGTTCAGTCTGGCTGGGATATGAAGTGGAAAAGCAGTGGGATAGGCAAAACACTCCAGAATGTGCAGGAGGAAGAACTGCATCTGCCACAGACATGTTTGGAACCAGCTCCCTGTTGCAGCAATGAGATGAATAGCTGGCTTTCAAGGGGGCTCAATGTCCGAAAGGTGGAGCATTTCAGAACACTACTACCTTCTCTTGTGTTCATGGCTTTTGGTCTACCCTAAGCATTATAAAATCCATAGAATAACTAGAAGATAGGCACAAGCATCCAGTTCTTCGCTGTCATGTAATGTCAATTGAGTTTTAGTAGGCAGAAATACTATCCTATGAACAGCAGTTAAACTACGTTGACTCGAAGTTCTCATCCTCTTATTTTTCTTTCCTTGTTTTCAGTTGTTCCCCCTGAAAATGAAGGACAGGCACCCTCTGGAGTATGTCCGACAATTCCCTCACCTCCGATGCAGAACCAACACACTCAGCTCCCTCTTGAGGATCCGCAGTGAAGCCACCGCAAGCATCCACTCATTCTTCCAGGTACTCCCCTCTGTACTGAGCTTATGTCTAAAATGCTCTCCCATGCTTCATGGGAGCACACTGGGAGGGAAGGAATGCGTTATCTTGACTGCAGGGTATGGATTCATCTCTGGGAGCAACAGCACAAGAGGGACGTGAAGCTGCTGGAGCGAGGCCAGAGGAAGGCCCGGAGCTGCTGCGAGGTCTGGAGCAGCTCTGCTCTGGAGCCAGGCTGGGAGAGCTGGGCTGGGGCAGCTGGAGAAGAGAAGGCTCCTGAAGGGGACACCTTAGAGCAGCTCCAGGGCCTAAAGGGGCTCCAGGAGACCTGGAGAGGGGCTTTGGACAAGGGATGTAGGGACAGGCCAAGGGGAATGGCTTGAACCTGCCAGAGGGGAGATTGAGATGAGCTCTGAGGCAGAAGCTCTTCCCTGGGAGGGTGCTGAGGCGCTGGCACAGGGTGCCCAGAGAAGCTGTGGCTGCCCCATCCCTGGCAGTGTTCGAGGCCAGGTTGGACACAGGGGCTTGAAGCATCCTGCTCTAGTGGAAGGTGTCCCTGCCCGTGGCAGGGGTTGGAGCTGGATGAGCCTTAAGGTCCCTTCCAACCCAAACCAGTCTGGGATTTCTGTGTTGGTGGTTTTGTTTCCAGGCTTGGGCCTGGCTGAGGCCTTGGCCATTCTGCAGCATATGATCAGTTTAGCACATCTGTGTTCTTGTTAGCATCTTTCCTCCCACTTCCTGTTAGTTATTTTATCCCTTTCACTAAGTTGCAACATAATTGCCCGTGAGTGTGTGTGGTCTGTGGAACACACCATAATATGGAGTTGTTTAACCCATCCTCTGCAGTGACCTTATGGTCCTTGGATAGAAGCCTCATCCCACACGGAAAAATCTGTGATGCAGGTCTGACAAACTGACTCAGAACTTCTTGCTCTTCTCATTTCTTACCTTTCTGTTACTGGGCTGCAAGTGTGTGTGGATGCTGTTAGCTGAGATTAGGAGACTCCTGTTTTGATGCATTACAAACTGATGGGTGGGAAGCACCCGTGTTCTACAAATGTGCCACATTCAAGTTGTGGGCATGGCACAGGCTTTATGCAGGTGGTGGGGGCAGCAAATTAACTCTGCAGATACTGTATAGAGACAGTGTGACTCTGTGTGAGTAGGTCAAGGTAGCAATTCCTCTAGCACACCTTAGCTTTCTTTTTAAGATGTTAATTGAAATCATAGAATCCCAGACTGGTTTGGGTTGGAAGGGACCTTAAAGCTCATCCAGCTCCAATCCCCTGCCACGGGCAGGGACACCTTCCACTAGAGCAGGTTGCTTCAAGCCCCTGTGTCCAACCTGGCCTTGAACACTGCCAGGGATGGGGCAGCCACAGCTTCTCTGGGCACCCTGTGCCAGCGCCTCAGCACCCTCACAGGGAAGAGCTTCTGCCTCAGAGCTCATCTCAGTCTCCCCTCTGGCAGGTTCAAGCCATTCCCCTTGGCCTGTCCCTACAGGCCCTTGTCCAAAGCCCCTCTCCAGGTCTCCTGGAGCCCCTTTAGGCCCTGGAGCTGCTCTAAGGTGTCCCCTTGAGGAGCCTTCTCTTCTCCAGCTGCCCCAGCCCAGCTCTCTCAGCCTGGCTCCAGAGCAGAGCTGCTCCAGCCCTCGCAGCAGCTCCGGGGCCTCCTCTGGCCTCGCTCCAGCAGCTCCACGTCCCTCTTGTGCTGTTCCCCAGAGCTGGATCAGGGCTGCAGGGGGGGTCTCCCCAGAGCACAGCAGAGGGGAAGAATCCCCTCCATTGACCTGCTGCTCACACTCCTTTTGATGCATGTTCTAGTTTAGATAAACTAGCTCTGGTTTGAGTAGTATCATATTAAGAGCATTCTGATCACAGATTTTGTGTGATAATTAGTACAGCTCGAAAAATGTGAAAATTGTTGAGGTTGATTTTTCTGGTCCCAAATATTCTGATATGTGTCTCCTGCAGTGGCAAACAAGGCTCGCTCTCTCTAGGAGTTGACTGTGTGGAATTTGATGGTGTTTGGAAGACTTTATTGTAATTTTAATTCAATTATTATTTTATTTTCCCAATAGAAATAGTGTTTCAGGTAAAGCTGCTGTTCTTTGAGTGTTGTGCCCCTGGAAAGACACAACCCAGCTCTGCTGGGAAACGGTCTTTACTGGTGCGGAGCCACTAGATGGCATCGCCTACAACCATTTGTGATTTTTAAACATGGGTAAGGAAGCCAGCCCAGAGAAAGCATCTTACTCTGACAAAGGCGTTACTTCTTCGAATTAATTCCAGTTCAGACCCTGACATACCTTCTTGTTCAAGATGCTGAAGAGCTGAGCAGCATTAAATATATATAAAGCATCATTAATTTAGCAACAGCAACTACACTAAAGTTATTTTTAAAGGGATAAGGAAGATTCGGACGCAGACATGGTATTTGCGATTACTTGTGCCATGATTCTCCTCTCAGAAGGAACATCTGTGGTTTGCTCCATTTCTGATGGAAGGAAAACTGCCTTTAACTTGCCACCTAACAAAAATGTTTGCCATCATCCCCAAAATGCTGCAGTTTGCAGGTTGAGAGTGTCAGAACATACTGTAACTAGAAAGTGTAATCAGAGTGGACTATACAAGGATGCGGGAAAGGGACTCTTCATCAGGGACTGGAGTGATAGGACAAGGGGTGATGGATTTAAACTGAAACAGGGGAAGTTCAGGTTGGGCCTAAGGAGGAATTTCTTTACTGAGAGTGTGGGGAGGCCCTGGCACAGGCTGCCCAAAGAAGTGGTGAATGCTCCATCCCAGGCAGTGTTCAAGGCCAGGCTGGACAGAGCCTTGGGTGACATGGTCTAGTGTGAGATGTCCTTTCCCATGGCAGGGGGTTGGAAGTGGATGGTCTTAAGGTCCTTTCCAACCCAAACAGGTCTGTGATTTGTTGAGTGTTGTCATTGTGCAAAGCTGTGAAGACCCTGATGCTGGAAGAAAATAAGTGGGGCTTTTTTAATAGACACTTGAAATTCTCTAGACTCTCTGTAACTTTAGAAACATTTTTAGCCTGTTCATTTCCAGCGGTCAGTGTCTAATGCCAAATGCCTTTGGTTTGGATGCTGAAGGCTGAAATGTTGTCTTTAAATCTTCCTCTGAGTATTGTGGTCCGTGTGGGATAGGAACATTGTTCCTAGGCCCAGTGAAATAGTTGCCATGTGAATGGCAGCCTCCACTTTGTACATTAACTGACTTTGAGGTTTGTCGGCACCCATAATGTGATTTGAATCACATTGAGGTGTTTTAGGAGCTTTTATAAAGGGAATTATCCAAGATTTTTTAATGGGATTCTCATCTTTCAGACCTGTGCAGTTCACATTCGTTTCCAAAACATGTAAGGGATCTTCTGTGTGAAATGTACTTCTTTACAGCAGCTCCTACCACTGTCTGAGGAATGCAGGCAGTTTTCCAAACCTCATGTAGTGCTGGGAGGGCCACATGCCCACCAAGTCTCTGGGGTGTGCATGGAATTGTGGCAGAGACCTGCATTTTGTACTGGTAGGCTGAAACCACCCTTCCCTGGCAAAACAAGTAGTTCTGGCTCCAAACCTCCTTCCTGTGTAGTAACTGGATCTCGATGAGGAGCTCTTGCCAGGCACTGAGCAAGCTGAGGTCTGTCACCTGTAACCAAGGTAGCATACAGCTGATGGCAGGGACTTTGCTCCCTCTTGTTGTGTTGTAGTACTTCCACAAAATGTGGAAGTATGAACTCTTTGGTCCAAATTAGTTTCAGTTTGATTTTCAGGATATACTGCTCCTGTCTTTCCAGCCTTTTAACTAACTGGTGATAGGACCAAGACTTGTCATGTGAGTGGTCAGTTTGTATGAATCTGGTACAAGGTGTGAAACTAAGCTTTTAGAATCTAAGCTTTTCAAAACATTTCCTTTTTATCAGTGTTTTGAGTAAACAGACAATGGGTTATGATACATCATTGCCTGATCATGGTAGTGCTGGCACACCCTGATTTTAAAGGGATTCCCTTTGTGCTACACGTGACAGTGATGCAAGAGAAAACAAGTCCTTTGTTCACAGCTGAGATCAGGTAGTTCCAGGTTCTTGTTTGCCTTGACATGCACAGGTATGATCTGTGCTCCAGCTGTAGCCTCTGTAGTGACACTAAGTCAGGAAGGTGATGGTTAGTAGAGTTCTGTTCCTGGTTTTGCCTCTTAACTTGCTGCATAGATTTGTCTGAGGTCTATTTGATGTACCCATCCCCTGAAAATTGGGTTTTAGCTGGTTTAAAAGCCTATGGCTGCACTGGAGACCAAACAGAGAGTAGGGGCTCTCTCTTCATGTAGCCTTCCTGCTTTTGGAGGCCTCTGCTGAATCTGTGAGCTATTACTTGAAGGGCTAATCCTCCATGTACCTAAAACATGACCAAGCCATGGTATGACCTGTCTCTTAAAATCAGTTTGACTTCAATATCTCAGATGATATGAGGTGGGACTGACAGTTTCATGGTGGTTGGGTGTTTTTAGGGCCTCTCCCCCATGCAGTGTGTCATTTCTATCATCTAACACACTAGATCGTTTCTCTTAGTGGAGAGTACTACAAGAGTGTCCTCTGCTTAACCACCATGTTCCAAAAACGTGGAAGAAAGTGAAGTGTTGAGGCCATAGGGGTGAATTTGATGGAAACTGCCCACAAATATAATAATACTGGAGGAGGTGAGAAGAAAGGGGGATGATGTGGCGATGGGCAGTTGCAAAACCCCATAGTAATGGCATAAATCTTGTTTCTTTATGAAACATGGAGGAAAAAGTACAAGTAGTAAACATGGATTTGTAAATCATGCTGGCATTTAGTCCTCTGACCATGAAAGGCAGAAGTTGCCTAGAAGAGTAGATATTCTGTCCTAGTTGGGGGCTGATAGCTGAGTTATCATGGGTGCTGGTTGATGTCATCCTTGGATTTGATACCTTTAGTTAACTTGAGTGTTCTGTCTGTTCCAGGACAATGGCTATGTGCATATTCATACCCCCATAATTACATCAAATGACTGTGAAGGTGCTGGGGAACTCTTTCAAATTGGGGTAAGTTGGGTTGTTGTGTAAAGTTTGGTTTGATTTTTTTTTTTTTTTCCCCTTGCAAAGCAATTCTGGAGTCATTGAACTTGAGAAGAAAGGTTTGTCTTTACAGAACTTCTCCTTTATGTACTCCTGTGAATACATTTTTAATAGCAGTCCTATGCTTCAACTAAGAATTTAAATAGAGTTTAAACAGATACATTATATTATTATTGTTATTACTGTTATTGCTGGTTTGGGCATTACTCAGCATCTTTTGTAATGAAGTTTTTCTGTCTCAGGTGCTGTGGAGAAGTTTACAGCAGAGAACAATAGAGGGAGGTAGAACATCTTAGTAAGCAGAAAGATATGATCATAAGAAGCCAAGAGATGGGATGGGACATTCAGAACAGCCCATGACACACAGATTTCTTAACTTTTCAGTGAAGATTGTAATTCTTTATGAAATAACTCCTTAAAGTCAGCAATATCGAAAACCCCTTTCACATAGAATCATAGAATGGTTTGGGTTGGAAGGGACCTTCAAAGCTCATCTAGTCCAACCCCTCTGCAATGAGCAGGGACATCAACTAGATCAGGTTGCTACCTGGGTATATATTCCTCCCTACAAGCTGCTCCTGTTGCATGTTGAAATTCTCCCTCAGTATTGCCAAGTCTCCCCATGCATCCACCTGATTACTGCTACAAGCTACACAGTACTTCACACCTTGATTCAAGACCTCCCATGAAACATAAATCCAGCTAAACCACAAAGATCTTCCCCACAGACCTCTCATGATTCCTGACCCCTACATCCAGGAATCATAAGAAATTCCATCTGCCTTTTATACTTCTGTATTTGAAATTCACTCATCTGTCTCAAACAATTACATCCATTGCCACTTATGCTTATTAGCTCCAGCCTTGCTGGTGAATCATCTGTAAGCAAAAGAAAGTGTTGAGGTAGCAGCTGCTTCTTGCAGGATCGTGTCTTCCACTCTCTGCACACAAAAAGCCTCCATGTACTGGTTCTTCAGGATCTCAAGGTCTAACCTGAGCTACTAGTGATTCCCTTCCAGCCCAGCTCAGCTCTTTGCTTGCTGGCACAATACAGTTTGATTAGCTAAATTGTTCCTGGTTTAATTGAGATCCCTCAACGCTACCAAAGGTTTGTTCCAGGCTGTTGCATGTAAATGAAGATGTGAAAACAAGTGAGAGTTAATGATGAGAACATTATACAATTTGCAGCTGTACATGTATTACGTCTTTGGTACAAATTGTATCCACTTGAAAGCTGTAGAGGATGCAGGACTAGAGCGTAGGTGGCTGGTGGTAACAGAAGCACTGATGCACATGTTGATTGAGGTGCTAAACTGTGAGTCTGAAACTTGTATAAGCTGTATTATAATATAGACTTGTATAAACTGCACTAAATGTGCAGCTAAAGGCAAATACCTTGCTCTTTCTCAGTGTGATTGCTTAGGTGTAATACCTGTCTTGGAGAAAAGCAGTGATGGCTATACTTGAGAGGTGTGGAGTAAGTGCCAAGTCAGATCCCATTAAATGGCCTGTACCACAAAGAAAAGGCTTCAGAAACCCACTTTCTACTGGGAAGTTCTCCCTTATTTCCTGTTTCTTCTTTGAGCACCGCTTCATTGTCTGGCCTAATTTAGGACTCGGGTTTGTTTCTGCAAAGCTCTGTTGGAACTGGTCTTGGTTAGCAGAGATCAAGACCTCTCCACTCCATTGGAGCAGACAACACTGTTTCTTGACAGTGGAAATCTGAGGAAGATTAAGCCTGCCTTAGGCCATGCGTGTGAGGCTGTCAGATATAAAAAGAAGGGTGACAGAAGGGTGTCAGACATAAAAATAAGGGTGTGGTATTTGCAGCAAAGCCCGAATCTTTATATGCTTTTAATCAAGCCAACCATCAAGACGTTCCTCATCTGCTGTGTTCAGTCACTCTTTAAACTAGCCCTTAATTCCCTGCTTGCACAAGCCAAGGGGCAAAATAAGTTCCTGTTTATATCTGAGCAGTTGTCAAGAATTATGGTGAAAGCAACCTGCAAATCAGATTCTTCAATTTAACACGTTTAAATCCTGTACTTCAAGTTTTAAGACCTATCCTCCAGTTGCAACCAGAACATAAATTGGTATCCTATTGCTCCTGCACTTATAGTAGTTACAGTACACCTGCTACTTACAGGTTGGTTTTTCTGCCTTTGTTTTATGTATATGAAAGGGAGTCTCCCCAGTTTTGCTGTCCTGCTGCAGGTGGAATAAGTTGTAAAACTTTGATTGAGAAGCCTTTAGGACTCAAGCAGGGGCTGCTTCTATACTCACTGTGAACCACTGCATTTTAATAGCTGCTTTCTCTTGAGTGGCACAGTTGTAATCCTCTGTCTAATGTCTGATGGCTGCTCAGGCCACTGCATTCCTTGGAAATGGTGGAAAGTGAAGAGGAATCTGTTTTTACATGAGACTTAAAGAGATAGGGGGGAAAAGTGTCTTGAGTTAGAAGGAAAAGGCTTTTTGAAGGCCTGTGATCTTTGATTCCTAGACCTCTTAATCCTGTAGGATTTGTGTTTGTTTATATGTTCAGCTTCCTTATTATCTTTGTTTGGTTTTGGGTGTACTGATTAGTCTGTGCATAGCTTTGGCTGGGATGTTCTCATGCTAGAGCTTGGGATGGGGGAGAATCCTTTCCCTCTCTGCTGGGCAAATCAGCTAAACGCTTCTGTAATGTAACAGTGAAAAGAGGGTGGTCAGAAGAGGAGATACGAAAAGAGAAATCAGTCACAAGAACTCCAAAGACGTCTTTTGCAGTTGAAACTTTCTACACCTGCAACATGTAGGTTAGAGTAAACACCACCACAAGTGCGGAAACAGCCAGGCAGCACTAACTCACATGGAGAACATCAGCAGCACCAACTTGTGGATTTCTGCACCTTTGATGGGCCCTGCCTGTGGTGGAACCCTGGACAGGGGGTAGCATCTTGCTTGTGCTGCCTTCTTTAAAGTAAATGTACTGAAAACACCAGAAGAGCTTTGAATATTGAAAGCTGGGTTGTAGTGGAATGAACGTGAGACAGCCCTTTAAATTTAATCTGAGATAATTCTTCTGTACCAGGAGTCTCAGCACCTCAGGGCAGATTCTTTCCTCTCTTCTTTTTCTCCTTCTGAAGTCTAAAATTCTTAGCAGCTTTGTATGTTGCAAGAAACTCTACCCAGTCCCCTTCTGGGGCTGCTTCATAGGAAATCTGCCTTTCTTTTTCCTTTGTGACCCAGCTGCATGTCTGTGCCCTGCTATTTTCAGCAGCCTCCCACTCTGTCTACAGTGTTGAAGGCTCCCTGTTTTCTGGGTCTTTTGCTCTGTCTTCCACTTCACTGCCTGGAAAATTTCCTTGTTTGACTGTCCTCAGCTGCTGTGGAGAAGGTGGAGGCCCCTATATACTGAGGAAGAGTCTTTC
>NW_009942272.1:45959-59666 GCF_000696875.1 Nestor notabilis | reverse complement strand
CCCTACTGCTTCAATGCAGCCTTGTAGAAGAACTCAGCCTGCAGTGAGTTACCAAGCACAACAGCTCTATTGGCATTCACAGCTCTTTAAAGTAGGTCTCACATGTGTTTTGTATTGCCTGTGGCCATATTCCTTCCTGGGCACCTTGCTGTACACACAAGAAGTGCTGCACTCTACCTGTTGGCTCCAGCAGAGGTACTTTGTGCTCTGAATTAGGCTTGTCTTTTCCCTCACACATACCTCATCATCTGAGTGTTGTTTGACTGAGCCCAGGGTCTGGATCCAGGCTATTTCATTACTTGAAAGGATCCTCACCATGGAATCGTAGAATGGTTTGTGTTGGAAGGGACCTTAAAGATCCATCTAGTCACAAATTCCCAGTCATGGGCAGGGATGCCTTCCACTAGAGCAGGTTGCTCCAAGCCCCTGTGTCCAACCTGCCAGGGATGGGGCAGCCACAGCTTCTCTGGGCACCCTCTGCCAGTGCCTCAGCACCCTCCCAGGGAAGAGCTTCTGCCCAAGATAACACAAAACCATGGAGAAACTGTAATTTGTACATTGCAAAGTTTATAAAGAAGCCAAATTTGCAGCCAGGTGGAGACAGTTGGGAGATCTCCAGATCCCAAATCCCGGTTTCTGTTCAAGCCCATAAGTCGTTCCTGCCCCAGCAGCCTCCTTTGGTGCTGTCTCTGTGAGCTGTGACCCACACAACAAGCATTTCCTTCATGGTCCTTTTCTAGGAGAACTCATGACACCTCCTCAGAGGCACAGCTTCCGTGTGGGAAATCACAGTGACATGGGAATATCTGTTCTCAGTGGACACTCATGATGAGGGTTTGCAGAGTAAAATGCAGAACGTTTGGTGTCTCCTATTCACCATTATTCATGAACACCCTCCACATTTCCAGGGAAGAGCTTCTGCCTCAGAGCTCATCTCAATCTCCCCTCTGGCAGGTTCAAGCCATTGCCCTTGTCCTGTCCCTACATCCCTTGTCCAAAGCCCCTCTCCAGGTTTCCTGGAGCCCCTTTAGGCCCTGGAGCTGCTCTGAGGTGTCCCCTTGAGGAGCCTTCTCTTCTCCAGCTGCCCCAGCCCAGCTCTCTCAGCCTGGCTCCAGAGCAGAGCTGCTCCAGCTCTCGCAGCAGCTCCGGGGCCTCCTCTGGCCTCGCTCCAGCAGCTCCACGTCCCTCTTGTGCTGTTCCCCAGAGCTGGATCAGGGCTGCAGGGGGGTTCTCCCCAGTGCACAGCAGAGGGGCAGAATCCCCTCCCTGAGCTGCTGCTTATGCTCTGCACATGCAGCACATACAGTTAAGGATACTTAACTATAAACCCAGAACAAGATCCGGGTATTTTTCTGCTCTAAAATGTATCCAGAGATTGTACAGCATTTGGCTTTTGGGGTTTTTTTCCCACCCTCTCACAGGAGAGAATGTAAATGTTTCTAGACACCTGAAGGGTTCAGGTTCATGGCTGTGCCTGCTGTGGCACCAGAAATATGTGCCTGCTGCTAACAGTGCAGAAACTTACTCCTACTGTTCCTTTGGTACTGCTGAAACAGCCTTGTCAGCACCAAGGAAGGATCTGCTGGGGAGAATCACAGTTAAATGCAGCAGTATTAGTGTCTGTCAGGTGTTTTCCCCTTCAGAGGTGTGTCACAGCCTCGGAGGCAGCCAGGCCCTGGAGGACTGGGGCTTCGGAGAGGTGCTCAGCAGGGATCAGGGTAAGCTGGAGCTGAGCTGAGGATGGGCTTGCTCTTGCATTTTCTATCTTTCCCACTTGCTGCTCATTTCTCCCTTGTTCATCTCTGCCTGTAATTCCAGCCCATATTTGAGATGTTTCCCCAGCAGAATCAGCTGCTATCGCCCAGTGAAAGTCCAGCTAACTTCCAGCTGATCAGGATTAGGACTGGAATTGCAAGGAGGACTTCTTGGAAGTTGTGAATTTTGCAGTGGTTGTTTAAAAGGGAAAACCCTAATGTGTTTAGAATGGGACATCACAGAGGGCAGGTCTGGATTAAAGATGTGATGCTGTGAAGTGGCCTGGGTTAGAGCTACAGCAGTGATTTCTATGGGCTTTTTAGATATTCTCTGATCCCTTCATGTGTTTGGCTTGCACAGAGTGACAGAATCAAATGGTTTATACCTTCCTGAAGCTAATTGCCTCAAGTAAATGTTAATACAAGTCTGACATCAAAGGGAATCATTTTAAATGAAATCATTAGCCATTTGAGGAGATGGAGAACAAAACAGGTACTAAATCCAGTTGTTCTTGTATTTAGGATAAAAAGCTTTTGATGTTGACATTGAATCCCAGTGTGTTTGTAGCATGTTTACTCAGAGACACCAAGATGTTTCATGCAGATTCCCCCTCCCTTTCTCCATTGTATTTTGGGTAGTTTTCAACTAGGGAATGGAGAGAACTTGAAAGCAAATACATTATTCCCCCAAATCATTTACCAAGTAGGTGTTTTGGGGTTGGGAGTGGGAGAAAAGTCCATCAAACTGAAATAAAAGCATCTCAATGCTGTCACTTTGTTTTGCTAGTCATGGACATGAAAAACAATCTTACTCAGAGTCAGCAGTGAAGGGATAGCATCACTTATTATCTATCTCCTACCAGTGGTTATGGTTGTGTGTAATCAAGAGACACACTTGATCTAAAAGGCTGAGCATAAATCTGGGGCACAGGCTCTTGAAAACAGTGGCCTGATCCTATGTTGAATATGTGAAGTTGCTGATTATGGGATACCCCCTTGCTGAAGGGGTCCCTTCTGAAGGAAAAGGGAGACTCTTCAGTCTCCCTGCATAGGAAGTGGATTGTCTTTTGCAGCTCACAACCCCTGTTCATCAAGCTTCATGTCTCAAAATGGGGGAGAGGATGTGGGCAGCTGTGGAGAGGTGATCAGATGGTGATGGGGGAATAACATCCACCTTCTCTTCACTCTTCATCTTCTGCTGGAAGCCATACAGGAGCAGCTCACAAAGCAGACACACATCTGGGATCTCTCAGGGGCTTCTCAAACTGGCTGCGGGTTTTCCTAAGCCCAGTTGAGCTTTAGACTTTCTCACACTCTTCCTCCAGTCACTCACTGTTGTGTCTATTTTCCTTTTCCCTCCCTGAGATTACATCTGATTTAGAGAAAGAAAAATGACACAAAGTCATTATAAATAAACCAAGCCCCAGCTCCTGCAGACAGCTGTATCCTGTTTGTGGATCTGCGGGGAAGTGTGGAGATTTCACGGCTGATCCCTTCTGTTCTTTTCCTGCTTCCAGTCTGTCTCTTTCTCCTTGTTTAGAAGTTGCATCCTCCAGGATTAGGTGGGATTTTTCACTGGTGGAACGAGGAATGTAGCTGAGCTAAGTTGGCAATAGGAGGAACTGGAGTGGGTACGTGGCTCTTCTCTCTAGTGTTCTGGCCATGGCTCTGGGGCTGTGGTGTGTGGATGTTTGTATGTTTATTAATATCCTTATTGTTTTTGAGCAAATACTCCGGGTTTATTTGAAGAACACAATAGGGGCCTGTTTCTGCATCCTTGGGATTTGTTGTATGGGATTTTTAAAGCTGCAAAACCTTTGAAACAAAGGAAGCAAGCCACAAATTGTCATATCTTCATTGATCTCTGTGGAGCAAGGCAATGCTCTTCTCTCAAGTGTGATGCTATGATGCCTTGTGATCTGAAGGCTTTGGCAGCCTCTGTTTTATCTCTGAGACAGCAGCAGAGCTCTTGGAGAACAAAAGCAACTCCTTCCAACTCACTGAGGAAAATGGCAGGTTGTAGAATATCAAAGGCTGGCAAACAAGCTCTTTACTGTGAGGGTGCTGAGGCGCTGGCACAGGGTGCCCAGAGAAGCTGTGGTTGCCCCATCCCTGGCAGTGTTCAGGGCTAGGCCATGTTAGTGTGAGGTGTCTCTGCCCGTGGCAGGAGTTGGAACTGGATGATCATAAGGTCCTTTCCAACCCAAACCATTCTGTGATTCGATGAAACAAGCCTGAGCTTAGCAACTTCCCTGTGACAAGGCAAGTTGGGGAGTAGGGTGGCTGGAGGTAGAGGCATAGTGAGCTGAGCTAACAACACTTAGCATAACTCCTAGGAACTACACATTGAAAAGTGGGTATTTCAGACTGACCTCAGAAGAAAGGATTCATCAGGTTAGCACTGAAATTTCTTTCTGTCTTATTCCTGAACCTTTGACTCCTCCAAAGCTTAGGGATGACATTGAAATACAGAAAATGCTGAAGCAATAATCCCATTTATCTTCATGGTTTTTTTAGAAGTCACAAAATTGTGACCTCTAGAGGGCATCTCATCCATCTCAGTGTGCTCAGACAGGCAGCTAGAGCACCTTGGCCAGGACCCTGCTGCTGAGTTTTGAATATCTCCCCAGCTGGAGACTTCACAGCCTCTCTGGGCAACCTGTTCTAGTGTCTGACCACCCTCACAGCAAATAAAAAAGGTTTATTCATGTTCTCAGATGAAATTTCATGTGTCAGTTCATAAAATCTGTGCCCACTGCCTCTTGTCCTCCTACTGAGCACAGCTGAATGAGCCTGGTTCCTTCTCCATTTCCTTCCGTCAGGTATTTATACACAAGAATAAGGTCCCCTCAGAGCCTTCTCTTCTCCAGGCTGAACAGTCCCAGAGCTTTCTCGGCCTCTCCTCATATGTCAGATGTTCCAGTCCATTAAGCATCTTTGTGGCCTCTTGCTGGACTCACTCCAGTATGTCCATGTCTTGTACTGGAGAAGTGAGCACTTCACCCAGTGATCTTGGTGAGCCACCAGTGCTGTGCATAGGGGAGGGAGGGATCCTTTCCCTTATCCTGTCATGTAGAGTGCCATGGGTTAGTGGTGGCCTTGGCAGTGCTGGGGTAATGGTTGGACTTGATGAGCTTAAACATCTTTTCCAATCATAGTTGATTCTATGATTCCATTTGCCATGTGTGCTCCTTACTGTCTTGTGGTCAGCTTGGTGTCTGCCAGGGAGATGGTGAAGCACAGTCCTTAAAGTGCTTGACATAGAGGTCTTCTGTTTTTTCTTTTGTGTTTGTAAATTAAACCCCCCAAAATATACCATCACTTTAAAGGCACTTTGGTTTTTAGAGTGTTTTTCACCATGAAACACTCAAACTTGCTAAATTTTCCATTACTCTTTGGTTTTTATGCTTAAAATATCTGGTGATCTGAAAAAATATGCAAAAGCCAACATGAAACATAGTTTGTTTTTCAGTGCCTGTATAATGTGTAAGCTGTGATGGTTCCAACTCCATATTGTCTCAGTTCTGCTTTTCTTGAAGCCTGAATAACAAGTCTTAAGAGGATATTGCATTCCTTTTTCTGTTCTGATTACTGTTTGCCTTTTTGCAATGGAAACAAATCCATTTGCCCATGAAAAGGAAGTAACAGTGGTTTTAAGTGTCTTTGCTAAAAGTCAGAGCACCTGATGTGGAAAATAGTCCTCCATTTTGTCATCAGCCTTGAAATTGGATTTTGAAGACAATGATGTGTGAAGCTTCAGACTTCAAGATGATAGAGATTCCTCCCTTCCCTCTCACTGTTCATCTTATCATAGAATCACAGAATGGTTTGGATTGGAAGGGATCTTCAAAGCTCATCTACTCAAACCCCTTTCATCAAGCAGGGGCATCTTCAACTAGATCAGGTTGCCCATTTTGGTAGGAATGGGTGAAAATCAATGCTTCTGTTTGGAGACTAGGTGGATTGGATGGTATCTTTCTTATGTCGCTGAGCAAAATGTTCTTTGTCAGATGTTCCAGAGGGATTTTCATTTTGTGTATTTGCATTTCCCAAAACCATGGGATGTGGTTTCTTCACCTCCTCCCAAACCCTTAGGTAGATGGAGCCGTTAGCTACGTATGTGTTACTTTACCTATGAGACAAAAATCAGAGGCTGCTCTAGAAAATCTTCCTTTCTACCACTTTTGTTTTCACACCTGCTTGTAAAATGGTGAATATAGAATCCCAGACTGGTTTGGGTTGGAAGGACCTTAAAGCTACTCCAGTTCCAACCCCCTGACACAGGCAGGGACACCTTTCACTAGAGCAGGTTGCTCCAAGCCCCTGTGTCCAACCTGGCCTTGTCACTGCAAGGGATGGGGCAGCCACAGCTTCTCTGGGCAACATGTCCTTTCTGACATTTTCTTTCACCCCCTATCTTTCTACAGTGGCTTTTCAAGTTCAGCTCATCCGTAGTTAAACACATAAATTACACCATGCTTTTCTCTAAGTAAAATTCAGAGCTCCTGACATACCCACATACAAAGGTGAGAGGTGAAGAGCCACAGATTCTCTTAGCTTTGTATGAACTCTGTGCTGCCCACAAAGTTTTGGGCAAACAGTGAAAACTCCATGAAGCTGTGTTAAGTTACCTCCCAATCACCTGAACTGATATAACTGGGATTCCAGTTTACAATCCCTGTTAGTTTGAGATATGTATGACACAATTGCGTATCCTTCCCCTGTGCTGACATGTCCAAGCTTTGCTTGTAACTGGGAGTATGTGCCACAGTTCACAAACCTGTTCTGCAAGTTGTTGTGATGCCCACAGCCCATATCCTCATAAGTCACTGAAAGTGGAGCTGGAAGCTGTGTTTCCCACTTAAAACATGGATTTTCATTACGTAGACACATTATTGTGTGGGACTCCTAGAAAGAGAAGTCCTGAGGAATGCTTTATCTTGTGGAGTTTTCTCTTGATGTGTTTTGCTTGAATAGATTTTAGAGCCAGCCTGAGCATAGGGGGGAGTGTTGTCTTATGACCTCCCACACTGTTGGATTCCTTCTCAGCAGTGTTTGGGTTGAATCTCATGGAATTTCTAAAGAGAAAAACAGGGCAATAAGCCAGGAGCTGTGATTTTTATTTAAACACTGATGGTCTGACTTCTTGTTCATTGTTTTGACTTACAGGTGTCAAATGAGGCAAAGGACTCTGCAGAAAAGACCCATTTCTTCAATGTGCCTGCCTTCCTAACAGTTTCTGGCCAGCTCCATTTGGAAGTGATGGCAGGGTGAGTAAAATGAGAAGGTTTTGGCTTGATCTGAGGGGTCTTTGTGATTTTTGCCCCACTGGTATCCATGACATATCTGCCACGTGTGCCAGAAACAAACAGAGCAGCAGTGGCTGGATGGTGGTGTGAGAGGCCAGCATAAGCAGGGCAAAATCAGACTGCTTTTTAATTCTGGTCTATGAACTAGTTTTAAATACTAGGAGTCTCCTGCTTGTCATGAATTGGGAATATTGGATGGAGACTTAATCTTTATGAGAATGACTGTAGAATCCCAGACTGGTTTGTGTTGGAAGGGACCTTAAAGCTCATCCAGTTCCAAGCCCTGCCACGGGCAGGGACACCTTCCACTAGAGCAGGTTGCTCCAAGCCCCTGCGTCCAACCTGGCCTTGAACACTGCCAGGGATGGGGCAGCCACAGCTTCTCTGGGAAACCTGTGCCCGCGCCTCACCACCCGCCCAGGGAAGAGCTTCTGCCTCAGAGCTCATCTCCGTCTCTCCTCTGGCAGGTTCAAGCCATTCCCCTTGTCCTGTCCCTACATCCCTTGTCCAAAGCCCCTCTCCAGGTCTCCTGCAGCCCCTTTAGGCCCTGGAGCTGCTCTAAGGTGTCCCCTTCAGGAGCCTTCTCTTCTCCGGCTCTCTCAGCCTGGCTCCAGAGCAGAGCTGCTTCAGCCCTTCCAGCAGCTCTGGGGCCTTATATCTAACCTGAGCTTCCCCTGTTTCAGTTTAAACCCATCACCTCTTGTCCTATCGCTACAATCCCTGATGAATAGGTTCTGATGAATGTTCCTAAGAGTGTTAATTGTGCCTCCTATCCAGTGTTGAGAACTAATGGGTTTTATTTAATCACTGTTGCACAGTTCAATTGGCTGCTGGTAAATGGCTGCAGTTCAAAGTGTGAGTTTTGTGTAGAAATGAAAAGGTATAAACTTCTTCAGAAAGCTGTTTTCTGCCTCGTTTGTTCTCTCTCAGAGACACTGTCTCTTCTCAAACCACCTAGATGGTTATCAACTGCTGCAATACTCCAGCTAAAGGTTCTCGCTGGACAGGATGTTTCTCATGTGGTGCCCTGGCTGCTGGGACTGAAGCACAGGTCACTTGGCAGCCACAGGCTGATGCGTCATCTCAGCCATTAGCTAGGGAAAGCTAATGAGGAAGAGATTTGTTTAACTGGAGGGTGATGGAGTTTGTGTGTCCCTTAAAGAAGATGGGATGACATGGATTTGTACATGATAAACTTAATCGACTGTCAAACATCGTGACCTTTATTGAAAGACGTAATTCCACAAATCAGATAAGTCCAAAGCAAAACTAAGGGTTGTAATGATTAACTTGAAACACAATCTCACTCTCTTACATCAGTCTGTTCCCTTTAAATAGCACTCAGCCTGCTCTGGGATGGAGTGAAGGCTGAACTGGGCAGATTCAAGAGCTATTTGGTAAATATATTTTCCATTGATATCACTCAGGTGCACCTTGGTCTCTAAGGATGGGTAAAAATAAATCAATGCTCTTCAGTGTGCAGTACATGACATTAGAGCTTCATGTTCCTATTTTACAGTAGCATGTTGTTCTTACAGACATTTTAAATGGATCCAGTGCCATCTAAATATAGCTGTGTTTATTCATAATGGGGCATAGCTCTGTGAACCTGCTCCTTTGTTTTATTTAAGCACACTGAGTTGTTGAGCCCTATAGCTCAAGTGGTATTGAATCCTTTTAGTCTGCAAAAATAGATCAAGCTCTTCTAGATGCAGAAGCACTGTAGTGCTGCATCACAGTATTAACCCTCTAGATACTGTGAAACCCTTTAGATACTGTGGAGGTTTTATCTGTAGTTATCAAGTTGGGCCATACTCTGTGAATGGGACTCCTACATGATCAAAGAATGTAAGTGCATAATAGCAATCACAGCTGCTTGGCAAATGGATGTTTTCAAAGTAGCAAAAAGTAGGAGTCATTCTGCCTCCAGAACGGAAATATTCTGGTCTTCCAATAGACAAAGCAGCCAAAACAGTAAAGATTTATGTAGTTTGGATTTGATCCTGTGCAATTTACCCTTTGTTTTAGCCAGACTGAATTTTTCCTGCCCAGAAAAGGAACTATTCTTCAAAAAATCCCTTTAGCTTAAATAAAAGGTTGACTTGCTGCAGGCTTTCAGGAACGACTGGTCCTTGAGCATCTGTGGGAGGAGAGCAAGGTAGGCATGTTTGGGAACCCTTTCCCCATCCTGTATGCTGTGGGACATGAGAGCATACACATAGAGCCTGCACAAGGCCATTGGAAACCAGGGGTGGAGCAGAATAGGTATGATGGACAGGGAGGAATTTGTCCATAGGGTTTATGTAGTAGGCAACAGAAAGTCAGCTCGGCAGTCATGTGTGTTTGGAGTTAGCTTTTAGCTTTACAAAGCTCATGAGCAACCTCCAAGCTGTGCTTGGAAAAGGCTGGGCAAGGGGAAGACTTACCAGATGTGTCTGGAACCAAGTCTTCTGCTGTCCTTGCTAAGGGCTCATCTGCAGCCCGCAGGCTATCACCTGAGTACCCATACCTGCGTGTTGCTCAGGGCTCCATTTTATGGCAGGGCTGCTTGGTGCCATTCCTAATAACAGAGAAAACATTGAGCCATTTATAATTCATGAGGTTTTAGCCTTTTTCCTTGAGGAAAGGTGTGGAGAGAGGTGTTCCTGCACTTACTGACTGTCCGCTGTGCTGTGTATGCTTCTTAATGAAGGCAAGGTCATAGAAGTTTATTCTATCTCTCAGCATGACACATATGGCCTAGTTGGCACAACTTGTCATTTCATTGTACATCATCTTTGCAGTGCCAGCATCTAGGTTGGCTGCTCAGGGTGTCTGAGTCATTGTCAGCTCTAAATCTATAGGCTCTTTAAGGTCTCCAGAAAAGTCTTTATTCAGTCATACAGCTCTTCCCAGTCTCAGCTGAGTCAGTAACCAGTGTATGTGGTAGGGCTGTGTGTCCCCTGATAGCTGCATTTAAATGTAATTGGTTTGCTGTGAAGTCCTTGTGGTATTTCCTTGCCCAGTGATCCTCTGGTGAGGATAAAGGCCCCTTTGGGGGCCTGAACTAGGACCGAAGATGATTCAGAGGCCTATTGGAGACAGCCAAAACCAAATGTTGCCAAGAAGTGCAGCTCACTGGCTATATTTAGTCTGGTTTTGGTGTTTGTTTTTTGCTCCTGTCACCCATCTGCACTTCCCACAAGCTCAACCTGCTCCTCTCCCTTCAACCCCTCTTGCTAATAGCTTACATCATTGCTTTGCATTGATTTTCCTTGTGCCACATTTCATCCCATGCACTGTCTCTTCTGCCTTTTGCATCATAGGTTCAACTAAAACTGCTCTTCCTAAAAGCTCTGGAGGCTGTCCCCTCCCTAATTCACAGAGTGAGTCATCTCCTCATTCCCTGCCTTTTTCCCTAGTTCCCTAGCTCTGTTTCTTTATCAGGCCTTCAGAGGGGTTCTCAAATAATCACAGAATGGTTTGAGTTGAAGGGACCTTAAAGCTCATCCAGTTCCAACCTCCTGCCACGGGCAGGGACACCTTCCACTAGGGCAGGTTGCTCCAGAGTTGAAACGAGAAGTTCTGAGTGGATGTTGTGTGGGGAAAATGACCCAGAGATCAGTCAAGCACTGGAAAAGATTGCTGAGAGACTGTTCACTTTTCATCCTTAGAGGTTTGCAAGACCCAGCTAGATAAAGCCTTGAGCAGCCTGGTCTCGCCTTCTTGCTGACCCTGCTTTGAAGGGGTCACTGGACCAGTGACCTCCTGAGCTCCTTTTCAGCCTGAATTATTCTGTCCTCATAAGTTTATTCTTGGCTTAATGCTCATTTTCCTCTCCACCAATCTAATCCACAAGCCCATCTCAGTGAATTTTCTCTCTAGTTCACTTTCATTTCAGCATCTCTCCCCAGGACCTGTATTTTTCTGCTTAACTTAAAATCTCAGTCTTTCATACTGACATCTGCCTGTTCATGTCTAGCTATCAAACTCAGCTTAATTGAAACAGAATTAATCCCACTCCCCTCTCCTCAAGCACATCCCCTTGGTTTCTAAACCAGCATGGATTTTGCCACTATTCTGCCTATTCCAGATACTCTCTGAAGTCCTTGAACTGGGTTTTCTGGTTGTAGAGAGGCTCTAAAACAATCTCACTCATCCAGACCATTTTAGCTGTGTCTGCCTGAGTTTGTGGAGAGCCGAATCCAGTGAATTTCCTGTTGTTTTCAGAAGATACTGAGTTCACACTGATTCCACTTTTTAAATGCCAGTGCTTTTCAGAGCATGGAAGAGATGGAGAGAGATAGCTGTCATTGTTGGTGTTCAAGAAAACCCTCCAGAGCTGAAGAGACATGTGTTTGAGGCTTCATTTTCAGCAGCCTGGCAAACACAGCCTTAAAATCTGATTCCAAAATGACTTGCTAATGATGGAACAGATTGCATTGTCTTTAAGCAAATATTTGCTCTGCATTGTACCATTTGAAATCCTTCTGAATGCAGCTGCAGGAATGATGTCCAGTTGTATAACATTCCTGTTGCTAAGAAGTAACAAAAATAAGTGTAATTATTTATCTTGGATGCCTGGGAAAAAAACCCTCTCTGATATTTCTTGCACAACGTTTGGTTGAGGCTGACTCACGACGCAGACTCTTATAATTAGCACTAACTTCCATTAATTAGGCTGACACTTAATGGGAGCTATAAAAAGCAACTGGGACATGTCTGGTTTTAATCAGTTACCACAGGCTTCAGTCTGGACCATGACTGCTGCAGAGACTGATAATGAGTTTGTGCTACTGAGAAGCCACATACATGAACTTGGTAGGTACAACACCGAGCTGAGGGTCACTTGGCTGGTTGGAGATTACAGTTCTCATAGATAAGCTGTTGGTCCTTTCTCCCCCTCAGCTTTTTGGGCAGGGGAAACAGGTAATTCCTTTGCCCAAAGAAGTGGTAAATGCGCCATCCCTGGCAGTGTTCAAGGCCAGGTTGGACACAGGGGCTTGGAGCAACGTGCTCTAGTGAAAGGTGTCCCTGCCTGTGTCAGGGGGTTGGAACTGGAGTAGCTTTAAGGTCCTTTCAAACCATTCTAGGGTTCTAATTTGAGGCCTTGGAGATTTTAAATAACTACACCCAAACTTAGACAGGTTGCCTGAAACCGTGACTCCCTGTGTGCTGTAATGCACGCTCCGGTGCAGTTTCTTGCTGTGATTCATATTTACAGAGTTTGTAGAACCAGTGTCCATCTGAAAAACAAATTCATTTAAAAAAATCCTCTTCATAGGTATTAGAGTGCAGTTTCTGGAGAACATGTGGTTTCCACTCTGAAAGGAAAAAGATATAACCCAATTGCTTTCCCCTCCCATGTTGGTAATCTATTTTTATGGCTTAAAATAGAAGTCACTGGGATGACTGAGTTTTCAAAAACATCTTTGCTCCCTGTTTTATTGAAGTCTTTGAAACATGTTATATTACTCCTTTGTAGAAGTTCTGTGCTGGCTGGGGCATGGGGAGTGGTTATTTGAATACATGCTTAAGTCCTCTGATGGCTTTCATCAGCCCAGCTTGAGTTTTATTATTGTTTATTATTTTATAATAAATATGTTATTATATAAACCAACAACAATTGGTTGTTTTATTAACTTTAATAAGAAATAACAATGTCAAAACTAGGACAAAAGAAGACTCCACTGAGAATAAAATACAGCAGTGTGACATAGAAGGGTGGAGGACCCAGGCTGATGAGATCTATGAGCCTGGAGCAGAAGACACTGTATGGTTCTGAGTAACTCTGTTTCCTTTGTCTTGATTTCCCCCTATTCTCCTGCCATCTGTAAACCAATACCTCAGTGTCTAAGTGTGCTGTGAGGTTTAATAAAGAAAATGCAGGTGCTTTGCCAGGTAATTAAGGTATATGGGTCACATTGTTAATTACTCAAATGTGCCTGCGTTATTTTCAAGCAGAGGTGGATGACTTGGGCAGGATCCTTGTCCCATCTTCTCCTCTTCTTGCTGCTGAAGCTGGAACAGAGGACATGGCAGGGTGAGAGCTGGTCCTGGAGCATGGCAGGAGGGTGATGCTTTGCACAAGACCTTGCAGGCATAGCAGGATTCATTGGAGGTTGCAGTGAGGGAAACGGCTGCATTGCTTCAGTCTGAGTGGCTGGAAGGGAAGTTGGCACTTCCCAATCCCTGTCTGGGAACTTAGACAGCATTATTTTTTTCTTCCTTTTAATTTATGTATTTATTTTTGGCTGTGCTTACAAAAGGAAGCACAGTCCCATCTCGTCGCAGCATGAACTGAAACCTCAGCACTCAGCACACCAGCTCTGCTGCCCAGCCCTGAGCCTCACACACTGCTATAAAAGCCCATGTCAAGGTTCAGCTTTTCTCACGTGCACTTCCTCAGAGGGCAGACAGAAGTGGCATGTTCTATGAGGAATCTTTTAAACCCCTTTTTGCTGGATGAAATTCAGTCTTCCCCCTGACTTTTCAACCCCACTTGCAGCACTGGGTGCAGTTCTGGTGTCCTCAACATAAGAAGGACACGGAGCTGTTGGAGCAAGTCCAGAGGAGGCCACGAGGATGATCAGGGGCTGGAGCAGCTCCTGTATGGAGACAGACTGAGAACATTGGGGCTGTTGAGCCTGGAGAAGAGAAGCTGC
>NW_009942272.1:23256-45751 GCF_000696875.1 Nestor notabilis | reverse complement strand
TGGACAGAGCCTTGGGCGACATGGTCTAGTGTGAGGTGGCCCTGCTCGTTGCAGGGGGTTGGAACTGGATGATCTTAAGGTCCTTTCCAACCCAAACCATTCTATGCTTCTATTATTTTCATTGTGCAAAATCCAAACCACCAAACAATAGGAATGGGAGATTATTTTTACATTGAGGTTAAAAAGCAGGTATCTCTGTCCAACTCTGAAGTTTTATTTTAACATAATCTACCCAGCTCAAGGGTGTAAAATGTTCTTCCCCTTTTCCAAACTGCTGGGCACCTGTACTTCACTGGCAGCATTAGGAGCTCTGGGTTTCCAGCTCTTCCAAAAACTAGACCCTGGAGGCATTGGATTGGTGTGTCTCTGTGCTTGTGGTTTTGTGCACAGGGCCAGAACATCTTTCAACATACAAATTTCAGCATCCCTGAACAATCCCAGTTGTACTGGGGTCAAGCACTGCAGCCAACTGGTGTTGCAGTCCTGGCAGCACAGCAAGGTCATCTGCTTATGTTGATGGAGCAGGCAGGTCCTCCATGCTCAAAATGAATACAGTCATGCTAGAACAGAACAGAATTAAATCAGATGGCTCACTTTATTGATTTCTTCCCTTCCTAAGGGAAAGGAAAATGTGGCTGACAAAGCTGAGCTCCTGGGCTTTAGGGTCACCTTGCTCTCCTTTCATCCTCTGCTGACATCATGTGTTATTTTGTCCTTGTGTTAGAAGCTACTGTTTCATAGAATCCCAGACTGGTTTGTGTTGGAAGGGACCTTAAAGCTCATCCAGCTCCAACCCCTGCCCCGAGCAGGGACACCTTCCACTAGAGCAGGTTGCTCCAAGCCCCTGTGTCCAACCTGGCCTTGAACACTGCCAGGGATGGGGCAGCCACAGCTTCTCTGGGCACCCTGTGCCAGCGCCTCAGCACCCTCACAGGGAAGAACTTCTGCTTCAGAGCTCATCTCAATCTCCCCTCTGGCAGGTTCAAGCCATTCCCCTTGGCCTGTCCCTACATCCCTTGTCCAAAGCCCCTCTCCAGGTTTCCTGGAGCCCCTTTAGGCCCTGGAGCTGCTCTAAGGTGTCCCCTTGAGGAGCCTTCTCTTCTCCAGCTGCCCCAGCCCAGCTCTCTCAGCCTGGCTCCAGAGCAGAGCTGCTCCAGCCCTCGCAGCAGCTCTGGGGCCTCCTCTGGCCTCGCTCCAGCAGCTCCACGTCCCTCTTGTGCTGTTCCCCAGAGCTGGATCAGGGCTGCAGGGGGGTCTCCCCAGAGCACAGCAGAGGGACAGGATCCCCTCCCTTGACCTGTTGCTCATGCTCTGGGGATGCAGCAGTTTCTTGTTTTTCTTGCAATCTATGTTTGTGTGTGTTATGGGGAGGTTGGTGAAGGATGGTGTGTGGGGGAACATGTTGTACATAAGCTTTGGCACAGCTTGCCTTTCAGCTGAGCTCTTCACTGCAGCCCTTGTCAGAGTAATCACTGCACTTGTGTTTCTGCAGACACCTGTAGTGTTTTGGGGTGAGCAGGAGGGCACCGTACAAATGAATAGCTGCGTGTGCTGGTGTGGTTTAGTTCTTAGCCCTGAGTCAGAACAACCAGCTTCTCTCTCCAGCTGTGTCACTACAGTGTGGTGTGACCTTGGCATAGGCTGTGAGCTGACTGTGCAGGGATTGCATCTTCTTGATTAATAGCCTTGCTCTGAGTTCTATCCCCTTGGTTCGACAGCACAAATAAGTCTTTATTACCCCGGCAGCAGCATGGAGTCCTGGCTCAGAAAAGGAGCACGATCCATTCCTGGCTTGGGAACTTTCAGCACAATTAATTATATTGGGATTGCAGTGTAAAAATTGCCAGTAAGGCAGGGATGCTCAAGCCTACAAACAATGTGTGAGTTTAATTAGCAGAATGATTTTGGGCAGCTTTGGGCACAGCTACTGTACACTTCTGTATTGGTTTTTATCACTGCTTCAGTAATGAATTGTCAATGAGTTCAAATGAAATGAGCTTCCGTTGTGCATGGTGTAAAGCTCTCAAAGAGGGAGAGGTAGCTGCTTCTGAAGAGGGTTTTAGTAGTGTGTGAAATAAGGGTGAGAAAGGGGAAGTTTCTCCCTTCCTAAGTGTTCACAGGGTACCTTATCATAAACAGCCTGTGCAAGAATGAGCCTCCATCAAGTGATCATCCATGCAGAGGATGCTGTGCTCCTGCAGTGCATCCAAGCACTTTTGTTTGCAATCCAAAGGGACTCCTGTGAGCCTGTACCTTGAAGGTGGCTAATCCCTTCACTGGACTGGAGCAGGCAAGCTCAGCATTTTCATAGAATCATAGAATCACAGAATAGTTAAGATTGGAAAGGACCTTAAGATCATCTAGTTCCAACCCCCTGCCATGGGCAGGGACTCCTCACACTAGACTCTGTCACCCAAGGCTCTGCCCAGCCTGGCCTTGAACACTGCCAGGGATAGAGTACTTACAACTTCTCTGGGCAACCTGTTCCAGCACCTCACCACCCTTACTGTAAAGAACTTCTTCTTTATATCTAACCTGAACTTCCCCTGTTTCAGTTTAAATCCATTTTGCAGGATGGAGCCCTGCCTTGTGCAGCGTTTCAGCGCATCGGAAGGAGCACTGTGGGTATTCTCTTGGCCTCCCCATTAAGCTCTCAAACTTTCCCAGAGAACTGGGCAGAGCAAAACACAGCCCCAGAAAGGGAGCAATTAATTAAGCAGCTCTGTGCCTTCTTCTGGTGTCGACCCTGGCAGTGCCTGTGAACAGCATAAATGCACTCAGCCTTGCTGTCCAGAGCTCTGATCTGGGGGAAGCTGACTGCAAAGGGTCTCCTTTCAAAGCCTCTCTTGTCTTCTTTGCTAGCACGTACAAGGACAGTGTTACAGACATTACTGCTCTGCCTGTAATAGCTAAGGAAAAGAGCTCAACAGATTATTGGGCTTGCTTTTTTCCCTGCTTGTGTGTATGTGCTTTTGTTGGAGATGAGGAATTAGCAGTACTGATCTATTTCAAAGATGCTTGAGTGCACACAACCCTGACTGACCTAGGCACTTGTGGATCCTTAAGCAGAGTTTTCAAGTTATTTTTAAATGCTGGAAGTCTTGCAGAGGTCTGGGAATGTTAAATGATTGATTATTTGCATCGTAGAAGCATCGGAGTCACAGCCCTGGACTGAGGCTCCATTGTGCTAGGTGCTGAATGCACACAGAACAGTGACTGCTTTTGCCCTCGGTACCATGAAATTGGAGCTAGAGTCAGCTCCCATCCCTCTTCCCTAATGCATTTATACATACTCAGTGTGATACAGCAGCATATCAAATCACTGATATGTTTTTTAATAGCAGATGAATTACAAATAAAGGTCGGATTTGTGTAGCATGCATTTGCTTGATGTCTGGAATGGCAGAGGACAGTAAACAGTGTGTGATGCCTGGATGAAAAATAACTGTTGGCACTTGGAGTTGATAACAGTGCCTGTGTGTATTTTTAGTTCTTTCTCTGTTATGTCCAGGCCTCTGATCAGTGCTACACTGCCATGACCAGATGACTTGCATTTACAGCACTCCTTTGATCACTTTGCCAGCATGACATCTGGCTAGTTTCCCATTGCCAGGGTCCCAGGATTGTGGTGAGGTTCTCACAGTTATTTGTATCTATCTTTTTCCCTTTACAATTAGCCTGAGAAATAAATGGTTCCTCCTCTCCCTGTAGATGTGGGTTTGGGCTTTATTTGGTTGGTGTTTGTTTCCTTCTGTCCAGGCAAATGCAGCCCTACACCAATGATGTGAGGTTCTCTACAGACTATCACAGAGCCCTTACCTCTGCGGATGTTGAGCACCTTGGGACAGTCCATGAAGTTGCAGTGCTAATGGTTCAGTTTTGTACATGCAGGTGATGCTCAGTGTACAAGTTAGAGAAGATTGGTCCCCACAGGATGCATATTGCTGAGAAAAGACTGAAATCAATTCCTGTGGGAGTTGTTCTGTACTTCTCCTCCCCAAGTGCTCCGTCCCAGGCACAGAGAGGTTTTATTCTGGCAGCACAAAATCAATCTGTGACTGTGAAGTATTTGACCATGGTTGACACCTTGGGAGCAATGAGGGCTTTCTTTATTTTTTATTGCTTTCAGGTATGTTGCAGTCAGCAAGCCCCTTAGAAGATAAGTAACAAGTTGTCATGCTTGGGCTGCTAGTCAGTAGGAAATAAGAGCAGTTCAAGGTGCTCACAGTAACCTACAGTCACAGAAATGTCAATGCCATGCCTCGACAGCCACTGAGAATCATAGATCACTGAATGGTTTGGGTTGGAAGGGATCTTAAGATCATCCAGTTCCAACCCTCTGCCACGGGCAGGGACACCTTCCACTAGAGCAGGTTGCTTCAAGCCCCTGTGTCCAACCTGGCCTTGAACACTGCCAGGGATGGGGCAGCCACAGCTTCTCTGGGCACCCTGTGCCAGCGCCTCAGCACCCTCACAGGGAAGAGCTTTATCCTTAGATCCAACCTAAATCTCCCTTGTTTCAGTTTGAACCCATCACCCCTTGTCCTTCACTACAGTCCCCAGTGAAGGTCCCTCCACAGCACCCTTGTAGCCCCCTTCAGGCACTGGGAGCTGCTCTGAGGTCTCCACGCAGCTTCTCTTCCTCAGGCTGAACAGCCTCAACTTCCTTAAAAACTGTGAGAAATGTGTGTCTCACTGAAGCCAGGCTGTTCCTTGGTGGCTGTTCCTTGGTGGGACAGGTTCTCCTGCTACCCAGCTGGTATCACACTTTACTTTCAAGTGTTACTTTATGGACTTCATATCAGCACAACCATAGAGACCTGCACATCAAACCGAGCAGACCCAAGTGGGTACTCCAGCAATTGCAAGCTTTTCAAAATGTTTTTGTCTTGTGTCCAATCCTGACCCAGTCACAATTGTTATTTATTTATTATGGGGTAACTCTTTAACCAAAGAGCCCCACATTGGAATGTTTCAGCAAAACCTGAAACCTGGGCACAGGTAGCAGGAGAATCTGCATCTCCTGTTGCCCACTGCAAGCCAAACTCTGTGGCCTGGCAAGCAGAATTTATATTGAACAATTTTGGCCAGTGACTCATTGTTTCATGTTTGTTGTTTGTATTGCTATAGCAGTTGAGGCTCTTAAGCTTTGGATCCAAGACCTTGTTGTGCCAGGTGCTGTAGGAACATGGGAAAATGAAAAACAAACCAAAAAGGCCTTGTGAGGAAGAACAGGCGTTTCTGTGTGACCCAAGACAACAGATGGCTCCAGATGGGGGAGCACAAGGAACTGATGAGATAATACTGACCTGTGCAGTGAGTAATAGTCTTGCTACGTCACTTATCTAAACATTGCTGAGGTTTTATACACACTACAGCAAAAAGCAGCTTGAAGGAGGATGATCAAGTGCTGGCAGAAATTTCTAGTAACATCCCAGCAAGAGAGAAGGGCAGCAGAGGGAAAAGAGGCAAGCTGAAAATGATGCTTGAGGAAAGATACTTGCTCTGAAATGTGGTTAGCATCATAGATGCTGTGGTTACGTATGTAAGAGTGCAGGTATTGGAACAAAGCAGAGACAAGAAAGTGTGTTTGTTTGAGCAGGGAAAGCAGAGCCCATGGCAAAAGGAAACCTACAGGCACACTATGTATTCAGTCTTGACCTGGAACTTTCCTCTGGTGTGTTTACTACTAGAAACTCAAGGAAGAAGAAAGTTCTGTTTCTCTGGATCATAACCTTTAACCATCATGTGACATGAGGGAACAGATGAGAGAAACTGAATGTGTGTGTTCCTTTATTTGCGGTGCAGATGCCTCCATCAGGGGTAAAGGAAAAACGCTGCTTTTTGTAGCGTTGTTTATTTAAACTTCAGTTGAACAAAATTAGGCTGTGCAGAAACTTCAGTGAACATCTCTGTCAGTTGAAAGCTTGCAGAGCAAGATGCAAGTCAAATGCCAGCCCCAGCAATTATCACACAGCCTTTCATGAGTGCTAAACTGTGCTTAATCTCTACTGATCAGGTTCTTTTGCTCCTACACGCTGTCTACAGCTATAATAATGTCAAGTTAAAGATGTACCCAAAGATAGCAGCTGCCCAGTCCATGGGTTTTGTGAAGCCAAGATCACTTCCTGATCTTGGTTTGCTTTCCATGCAGCTTGAGAGGAAACACAGCTGCCACAGCATCTCTTTGGGAAGCTCTCACTGGCTTGAGGATGTCCAGGAGCCCAAGTGCTCAGAGCCCACAGTGTAAAAGGTATTGCTTGGAGTGCAGCTTCCCCACAGCAGAAATAACTGTTGAAAGGTGTGTTGCTGTTGATAGGAAGGTTTTTTATGAAGGAAGTGGAAAGTCAAGAAGGCTTTTTTGTATCCTGTGTAATGCAGTATGATGTGGCTGCAGAACAAGAGAGGATTGTAGCGCTAGGACAAGGAGTGATAGGTTCAAACTTTATCAGGGGAAGCTCAGGTTAGATACAAGGAAGAAGTTCTTCCCTGTGAGGGTGATGAGGCACTGAACAGTCTGCTCAAAGAAGTGGTTAATGCTCCATCCCTGGCAGTGTTCAAGGCCAGGTTGGACAGAGCCTTGGGCGACATGGTCTAGTGTGAGGTGTCCCTGCCCATGGCAGGGGGTTGGAACTGGATGATCTTAACGTCCTTTCTAGCCCAAACTATTCTATGATTCTGTGATTCGATGTATTTAAGTAGAGTCCCCAGAAGGCTGCTGGAGAAATAGCTTTATAATAGGAAATGTGTTGGTTGCTTCTGCATAACATGATGCTCCAGATGTGTTCTCTGCAGCAGGGATCCCTTTTAGCTGAATCATTTTGAGTTATGTGGAAGGAGCCCAGTTCTTTTATCTGAAGGCTTTTTCAGCAATAACCTTTGGGCTTGCCACTAGAGGGGGACTGCAGGCCGTACACCGTACATCCACCCTGCTGGCCTTCACCAGCCACCTCTCAGTGCTAACAGCAGCAGCAGGACCCTCTCTCCTGTGTTGAGCTCTGGGATGTCACAGCACCCATAAACGTCAGACCTTGCAGCCGAAAAAGCATGAAAGGACCTGGACGAGGGGAGCGATGTCTGGGTGCTCCTCCGGTGATCTAGTTCTGCAGAACAGGATTCTTTATTCCCTCACAGCTACAAAAAGCTCCGTGAGCATCAGTGGTGTTCAGTGAAAGCTGAATAGAGTTTGTGCAACGTCCCCGAGTCATGGAATAACCCCTCTCCATCCCTGGATGAAGGAGCATAACAGCAGCCTACCCAGCAGTGCCATTAAACAGGTCAAAGATGAAATGGAAACATGAGTGCTTCTGTCTCCTGGGAGAAACATGAGGGCTTTATAACAGACTCACTTGTGTGCTGGGCCTGACCTACCTGTTTCTTGTTGCCTTGCAGGGCTTTTACCCACGTGTTCACCTTCGGCCCGACGTTCCGAGCAGAGAACTCACAGAGTCGCCGGCATCTGGCAGAGTTCTATATGGTGGAGGCTGAGCTGTCCTTCACTGAGAGCCTCCAAGACATCATGCAGGTGAGCATTCCAAATATCTCTGCAGCACCACTGCCAGAGCTGCTGCTTTCTCCCTGAGCTGTGCTTCCTGCCCTTGACTGAGGTCACAGCTCCTTTCGCCTTATGTACAGGATGCAAAGAGACTTCCCAAGGATCAGGGTTTGCTCAGCAGAAGTGAAGCCACAGAGGGGATTTGGAAGGGAAGAGAAAGGTGCAAACACAGCCCTCATCTGAATGGGAGGCTGCACAGTTGCTGTGTTGCCCGGAAATGTGTAAATGTGCTTGATGGGTGCTAATGACAGTGGCGCTCTCCCCTTCAAAACCTTCAGCATCTCTCCAGTGAGTCTGAGCAGCATCTCTGCAGTGTATCCCTTGGTGTGCCTGTAAAGAGCTCCTTGGAACCTGCATTGAAATCTCAAATAGAAACAGCAGTTCCTGGCATACATTGTGGTCTGTGGCTCTAGCAGGAGACTGAAACAAATCCTTAGTCAGCTTTTGATTTTTTCAGGATTGACCTCTGGGTTCAGTTTAACCTCATGATGGATGCTAATGCGTTGTACTAGTCTCAGCACAAGCCAGCTTATGCCCAGTAGGACTTGTAAGTAAACATCCACATGCTCTCATCTATCAGATAAGCTCCTTGGGAAGCTATTGGAGAAACAGCCTTAGAAAGAAAAAGACCTGAGGCAGTGGCTACAGATGTAAAAAATAACATCCAGGTGGTGGTTTCTTCAGCCTGGATCATATACAGGCTGCTGAGTCAGTATGGCCTGACAGCAGAGCTGACATAGAATCATAGAATAGTTAGGGTTGGAAAGGACCTTAAGATCATCTAGTTCCAACCCCCCTGCCATGAGCAGGGACACCACACACTAAACTATGTCACCCAAGGCTCTGTCCAATCTGGCTTTGAACACCTCCAGGGTTGGAGCATTCACAACTTCCTTGGGCAACCTATTCCAGTCCCTCACCACCCTCACTGTGAAGAACTTCTTCCTTATGTCTAATCTAAACTTCCCCTGTTTAAGTTTAAACCCAACACCCCTTACCCCACCACTAGAGTCCCTAATGAAGAGTCCCTCCCCAGCATCCTTGTAGGCCCCCTTCAGATATTGGAAGGCTGCTGTGAGGTCTCCACGCAGCTTCTCTTCTCCATCTCTTGTGTGTGCTGCTTCTGTGTCTTGGATGTCTGGATGGCACTGGGTTGTGTGGGCTGACCTGTTGGGAATCTCTGTGCTCTGTCACTAATAGCATCCCATTCTTTCATTTCTCTCTCCTCTTCTCCAGAACAACTATGTGTATTCTTAAAGCACAGCATATGTCTGTGTTTATGCCTTACTTCTTGAGCCCCCTGTTTCTCTAGGTGATCAGGAGCTGATTGAAGTATTCACTGCCTTGATCTAGTATAATAAACAGGGTCTTGTGTTCGAGCCCTTGAACGCATCATGAAGATGTAGAATCTTAGAATCTCAGACTGGTTTGGACTGGAAGGGACCTTAAAGCTCCTCCAGTTCCAACCCCTGTCACGGGCAGGGACACCTTCCACTAGAGCAGGTTGCTCCAAGCCCCTGTGTCCAACCTGGCCTTGAACACTGCCAGGGATGGGGCAGCCACAGCTTCTCTGGGCACCCTGTGCCAGCGCCTCAGCACCCTCACAGAGGAGAGCTTCTGCCTCAGAGCTCATCTCAATCTCCCCTTTCTCAGTACTGTATCTCTGTGTATCTGTACTCCTGTGCCAAGAACTGTAACTTCTTGGCTTTTAAAGCATAGACAGCCAGTTCAGACAGTTTGGAGAATGAGGTTTGAGAACTGTTCTGGAATATGTAGGGCTTTTATTTTTTACTTCCCCCCCTTAGCTTGGCTTTTGTTGTTGCTAAACATCTTGTGAAGTCTCTGCTTGTGTTCTCCTCTTTCTCTTCTTCTCTCTGTTCCAAAGTCTTACCCTATAGCAGAAAGTCTCCTAGGAGCCATGGTTTTGGATTCCTCATAGTGAGCCTACATTGCAACACGCTTACTTCTGTGGTGTTCTCATTTGCAGAAGTGAAGTTCCCATTTCACTTATTTTTAAACCATTGGGCAATCTCTCCTTCAAAACAAAACAAACCTGGCAGCTGCTCCAGAGCCTTAAACTTAAGTTTCTTTTTCCCTTCATAACTGACCTAAATTCAATGTTCTCTCATGGATCTGCCCCTTGGGCAGTTGGTTTGTCGTCATCTGCAAGTTCTTTGTTGAGTGCAGAACGCCCAGTTGAAAGCCTCGGGGGCTCTTGGCCAGGGTGAGCATCTGAACTTTGTCCTCACATAAGAGCTGGATTGTTTCAAACTTTATTTTTAAAACTGCTATTCACCATTTGGACTGAATACCTCTTAACTGCAGCAAGTCAGTGTGCTGGGAATGCTCATAGTGAAGTATGTGCTTCTACACCATGAAGGAATAGCCTTGCTACAAAGAGGTACATGTTTACCATTCTCTGGTAAACGGAGTGCTTTCTCCAGCCAAAGCTCCAAAAGACACAGGTTTCCTTACATAATAAAAGGAAAAGGAAGATTTAATAACAAAGTTACATGTATTTGGGAGCAAAGGGCCTGAAATCTTGGAGCAACAGCCTTTTTTCCCCACCATAATAGCCTGGAATAGTGCTCAGTTATTCCTAAATTAGTAGCACAATTCCTGTGGAGTCTCATGTGTCTTGATAATGCAATCTAAATGTGTATTTTGTGCCAAAATGTGTTTTAGTGCTACAAGGAAGCTTAAACTCTCATGATGCTGGTTTCACAATACTTTCTGTGGAAAGTCCCATGTACTCAGTGTAGCACTCAATGCTGCATGGCTGGGTGACAGTGTTACTGCTGTCATGCACAGGGTTTATGTGAGTGTATCTGAGGAGAGGCCTCTGTGGCCTCTTCCAGAAGAGTCAAGTTGCCCCAAGGCACTTCTCTTTCAAACTGGATGAGAAAGAGAGGCAGTTAGACGAAGATCAGGTTAAGACAGTATTATAGAATCAGACTGGTTTGTGTTGGAAGGGACCTTAAAGCTCCTCCAGTTCCAACCCCCTGCCACGGGCAGGGACACCTTCCACTAGAGCAGGTTGCTCCAAGCCCCTGTGTCCAACCTGGCCTTGAACACTGCCAGGGATGGGGCAGCCACAGCTCCTCTGGGCACCCTGTGCCCGTGCCTCAGCACCCTCCCAGGGAAGAGCTTCTGCCTCAGAGCTCATCTCAATCTCCCCTCTGGCAGGTTCAAGCCATTCCCCTTGTCCTGTCCCTACAGGCCCTTTTCCAAAAGCCCCTCTCCAGGTTTCCTGGAGCCCCTTTAGGCCCTGGAGCTGCTCTAAGGTGTCCCCTTGAGGAGCCTTCTCTTCTCCAGCTGCCCCAGCCCAGCTCTCTCAGCCTGGCTCCAGAGCAGAGCTGCTCCAGCCCTCGCAGCAGCATCTTTGTAGAAGGGGTCCAGTTTGCATGGAAATCTCTGGATTCACTGGAGCCATTGCCCCTCTAGTCCCTGAGTTCAATGTCCAAGGTCTCCACTCTCATCTGTGCTTCGAGATGCCTGCTGCCCACTCTCCTCCTCTCTTCAGTGCCGTGTCCTGTAGCTGTATTTGTAGGTCATTATCTTCTATTCTTATTCCTCTGTCTTGGCAGTGCATTGGATTTAAAGGATTCCACTTCACTCATGACACTGATGGGGTCTCAAAGAGGCCATATGTGCAGGCATTATTGAATTCCATCAAACACACATACAAAACCATGTTAAAAAACACAATATTTAGGCTATATAATTAGGAAATGCCAGAAGGAAGTTTTCCTGAGGGCATTTGTGCATAGCGTTAGTCTTCCTTGACAAGACTACACCCTAGCACCACTGTCTCTTTAAGAGATGGGTAATACATCTCTTTAAGATGAAGAATACAATTTAACACACAGTATTTGAGCTCTGGCCTGAGGGCAGAAGTATCGTCTTCCACTAGTTATGTACTTCATCAAAATTAGTTTGCTGTCATTACAGCCCAGCAACATGGAGCATTATTACCTCCATTTACAGAAGGGATTTGAGGCATGAGATGAAGTCAGCAGTAGTGCTGGATTTGGGTGTCCGTTTCAGGGCACCTTAGATCTGAAACAAGGGTGTGGGTTCATTCCCAGAGCAGTTTGCACTCAGAATACTTTCTGTCTTCAGTGCCAAGGCGAAGGCAGTTGGGCAAATCTGACTGCAGACTCCAGGAACAAACACTGGTAAGCACATGGGAAGGATTTGTTCCAGGTGCCTTGCACAGCACTCTGTAGGGACATCTGGGTATCTGCAGGGCTATAGGTTCCTTACTGAAGTGGCATCCAGCAGACATAACTGAGGCTCTTTCTGTTCCCTAACATCCATCAGCATTTATTGCTCAGGTTCAATGGCCTGTGAAGAAGTGGTCTGACAGACAAGAGTCTCCTTACTTTCATGACACGAGTCCATTTGACAAGGACCTGTAGGGACAGGCCAAGGGGAATGGCTTGAACCTGCCAGAGGGGAGATTGAGATGAGCTCTTAGGCAGAAGTTCTTCCCTGTGAGGGTGCTGAGGTGCTGGCACAGGGTGCCCAGAGAAGCTGTGGCTGCCCCATCCCTGGCAGTGTTCAAGGCCAGGTTGGACACAGGGGCTTGGAGCAACCTGCTCTAGTGGAAGGTGTCCCTGCCCATGGCAGGGGTTGGAGCTGGATGAGCTTTAAGGTCCCTTCCAACACAAACCAGTCTGGGATTCTGCGATTCTGTTTGGGAAGAGCCTTAGACAAGGAAAAAGCCATTGAAATCGTAGCAAGTGGCTCATCCCAGAGGTGAGCCTTATGTCCAAAAGCCCATTAATTTGGTTGCTTCATAATGGGAATGTAGAAGTTCTGCTGGTATGAGGGCAGGCACAAAGGATAGAGGGATGTTCCCCCTTCTCCCTCATCCCTCCCAGCCTTTCTCTCTTCACTTTTCAGAGCAGTTCAGCAGAATCAATCCTGGCTTTCCCCAATGTTGCTGTGGAACATAATGGTTAACTGTCCAATTTTGATGAGGAGCAGCTCCCAACTGTATTGTTTAATTTTAACTTGGATCTTTTGATATTGCAGCTTATCCTCTTCCCAAATAAAATTATGACCAGAGTTGAAACAGAGGAAATCATCAGAAAAACAGCAGTAAATGTCAGTAGCAGCAATTGAAGGTGCTCTGTACTATAAGAGGGGTTCAAATTATCATCTTTATTGCATAAGACACTTCGAGAAAAATCACAAGAGGAGCCAGTAGAATTTGTGTTGCTCTATTTATCTGGGACATGCATATGGATGCAGTGTAGATCACAGGGTATTTACATATGCAACTTTCAAGTGGACCACTATTTTTTGCCTTCATGCTTGCTCCCACACACTGTACGTGTGTGCACATCTACACACACACACAGAGGGGAGATTTGCATCTCATCTTGCTCATAAATTCTCCTCTCTCAGCTATATAACCAACAGCTCAGGACCCACTCTGGAGAGATGCTGTTGTTATAGAATCACAGAGTAACAGACTGGTTTGGGCTGAAGGTACCTTAAAGCTCACACAGTTCCAACCCCTGCCACGGGCAGGGACACCTTCCACTAGAGCAGGTTGCTCCAAGCTCCTGTGTCCAACCTGGCCTTGAACACTGCCAGGGACGGGGCAGCCACAGCTTCTCTGGGCACCCTGTGCCAGTGCCTCAGCACCCTCACAGGGAAGAACTTCTGCCTTATATCTAAATCTCTCTTGTTTAAGTTTGAGCCCGCCACCCTTGTCCTACCACTACAGTCCCATGTTTCTTTCAGGATATATTCAAACCAATCACTTTGCCTGTATCTCCAGCTCACGCATTCCCTCAAACCAGCAAGCCAGTGCTTATTCTTCCCCACTTGTTTTCATACAGCCTACTCTCCAGTCCTTCATTATGCTTAAAGCCAGAACTTCTCAGTTCAACAGCATTTTCTCCCCCTCCCTTCCTTTTTCCCCTCCACTGTTCATGCCTAATGCACATTTGGCATGAATAAGAACTAAGAGCAGCGAGGAGGCCAATGCATGACCCACATGTCTGTCTCTTTTGCCAGGATAAAAAACCTCCATTTCAAACCTGGAAATGTTTCTCAGATTGTTTTTCCCATCCCACCCACCTCTTTTTTCCACAGGAGGAAGCTGCTCATGTTGAATGCTGTGGGAACCTAACTGTTACTTTATCGCACAGCGAGGAAAAGAAGTGCTAATTAAACAACATGCTCTTCTGAAACCAGATGATACTTTCATTTTCTAGAAAGAGGAAGCTTCATGTAAAATCCCTTTGTCTCTGCCTGGTGAAACCAGATGAAGTGCCAAGAAGTTTTCTAATTTCATTTGCATAAGCCTTTTCCAAGCTACTTTGAAGAAAGTTCAAAGCTGCCTGGTTGGTTCAGGAATGCTGGCTTTTCATTTCCTCTGTACTTGAGTACCAGGAGGGGGAAAACTGTTCATCTGCATATGGTAATGCTGTTCCTTTATTTGGATCTTGAGGGCCCAGGTTGATGCAGGAGTCTGGAGGCTGAGTTTGGCTCCAGAGGAGTCAGAATGGATTTACCAGCTACTCTGGGCTGGTGGGATGCAGAGGTAGTTCAGGTGATGAAGGATGTTCTTCTAAACATAAGATTTTGAATAACGTGCCTGAAATCTCATCTTGGCTGTGTCAGTAGCCCAGCTTCTTTTCTGTGCCTTTTCTTCCTCTTACCCTCTAAGATCTGGTTCTTTGCAAGGCAGAGACCTGCTCAGATCTGCTGACTGAATGTCAGGTTCATCTTGTCACAGTCTCCCCTGGGCTTTGCTATGTCTAGGTCCTGCTACTCACCTAGATATCATCAGTGGATACTTCGCTTCTCTCAACTCTACAATTAATGATGCTCACAATAAAACCCAGGAAAAACCTGGTCCCATCCCAGGCTGAGGTGTGCAGCCCAGCTGCATGGCTCTGTTCCAAAGGAGATGAGAATAAGGAGGTTGGTTGTGAAGAAGAGTTGGGATCATCAGCACTACACAGGTACCAACCACCTCTTTGTGCAGGTGTAGGGCTATGAGGAGCCATGAGAACTCTTAACCTGCACAACAGCAAGTGTCTTGGATGGTCTGCTTTGCTTATTCAATAGAGAAGATCACTTTCAAAGTTGATCACAATGCCAGGGCATCCCACATGGGGGCTTTTCTTGTTCAGAATCAAAATGGCATTTTGATTTCTTATGGGTGAAGCCCGTTTTACTGGATAAGTGTATCCAAATTGCATGGTAATGTCATATAGTTAATTCGCATTAGTTTAGGGAAATGAAACCACATCTATTTTAGTTTCTCAAACATCCATGCATTGCTGTCCTCTGCTTTAGCTCTCTTCTCATCTCTGTCCATGTTCTCTTTGCTTTGCTCTTGCTGAGCACAGTCTCTGTAGCTGGGATCTGTTTGATGGGCTGGCTCTACACAGTACACATTTCACAGAATCACAGACTGGTTTGAGTTGGAAAGGACCTTAAGATCATCCAGTTCCACCCCCCTGCCACGAGCAGGGACACCACACACTAGACCATGTCACCCAAGGCTCTGTCCAGCCTGGCCTTGAACACTGCCAGGGATGGAGCATTTACCACTTCTCTGGGCACCCTGTGCCAGCACCTCAGCACCCTCACAGGGAAGAACTTCTTTCTGAACTTCCCCTGTTTCAGTTTGAACCCATCACCCCTTGTCCTATCACTCCAGTCCCTGATGAAGGTCCCTCCCCAGCATCCTTGTAGCCCCCTTCAGACACTGGAAGCTGCTCTGAGGTTTCCATGCAGCTTCTCTTCTCCAGCCTGAACAGCCCCAGTGTTCTCAGCCTGTCTTCACACAGGAGATGCTTACAGGAGCTGCTCCAGCCCCTGATCATCCTCATGTCCTCCTCTGAGCTTGCTCCAACAGCTCCATGTCCTTCTTGTGTTAAGGACACTAGAACTGCACATAGTGCTGCAAGTACTCCTTTCCTTTACTTCTTCCTCTTTTAACAACAAAGCACAAACCCAGAATTGCTCATTACAGAACAGACACCCCACTAATAATTAATCTGAAATCACTTAACACAAATGGTTGTAAAGTGGGTGTTTGAGGCTGCCCAGGGCTGCCGCTTGAGTACTTCAGCTGTGCCTTTTTCACTGGAGATACCTGACTGAAGGTACTGAGACCATCAGCAGGCACTGAAGCCCTAAACCCACAGCAGAAATACAGGTCCCAGGCCTCTTCAGCTACTGAGCAAGCCTGCTAATGAGGAGCATTAACAAGCTAGCACCCTTTTATGCAGTCTGACCATGCAGAAGGACAGAAGCTCCTTCGCTACCCTTTGGCTGATGCATACTGTGTTTTATTTATAGCCTGGGACATCTAAGCAGTGTTAGTTTTTCATGCCCTCCTGTTTTCTCTATTAGGTTATGGAAGATCTTTTCAAGACTGTAACAAGCACTGTGCTCTCCAAATGTCCTCGTGATGTTGAGCTATTTCATAAATACATAGCTCCTGCCCAGAAGGTAATAAATGTGACAGGAAAGAGCTGCAATTTATGCATTTTGGGGGCTTTTGGCTACAGGGGGGCTTAATTTTGTTATTATTTTTATTACTGTGTTGTCCTGTGTTACCAAACTATGAAGAGCTAAAGGTCAGTCTGAGCTTAAGTGAGTGTTCACACCAAGACAGAGAGGACACACAACTTTCTGTAGCTGATAGCACATGTGGCATAACTGTAGCTGTCACACCATCCAGCAACCTCTGAATCATCAGCTGCAGTAATGTGGTACCCTTTGAGCACTGGATGGCTGGGATTTTAGCCCGTATTTAGATGGCAATGCAGACCCACAAGTTAAAACTTGGAGGAACTTTTCTGACTTTTCTCTGGTTCCTTGAACCCTTGAGAGTAGCTTTACATTTTTATTTTCTCTTGTTTTGACCAAGGGCAGGTTGGAACAAATGCTGAAGAACAAATTTGTAATGTAAGTACTTGTATTTCAAAGTGATCTGGAAGAGGTAAGAGTTCCTGGTTTTGTATGTTCTTTTTCTTTCCCAACTCATTGTCTTCTGAGTTAGAGTTATGTCTCTAAAAGAGCACAAACTGCAGTTCCCTTTGTACTCTATTGCATGAGGCTGGCATCTGAATTTGCTGGCCTTTGGCTTTTGCTTCCCTGGGCAAGATCCTCTTTCTATATGGGTATCCTGCTTTCAGCATGTACCTGCACAGTGGTTTGCTCACTCTTGCTTGGTTTTGGCTTTGGTGCTCTGCCTTTCTTTAAGCTTCTACTCCAGTGGCTCCCTTATTATGAAACTATTGTTTGATGTTTAAACATTCAAGTTGGTTTTCTATTTCCAATTGCTTGTGCAGCTGCCAGTTCTATGCATGCTAAAGAACTGAAGGGTTTTGCTTTCCCTCCTTGGCCCCCAAGAATACATCATCTTCCCTACTCTTGGCTGTCTCTTCAAATAGTGGTGCTCTCCATTCATCCCACAGAACATTGTAGGGCTGCTCAGCCCAGCACTGGTTTTCCTGTTAAGCTACAGCCACACGTGGGCAACAGGATCATGATAGATCCTCCCTGTGCCTCGTGCCTGCATTAAGCACCATGGAAGACCTCAATGAAGTCGCTGTCTCCCCATGTCAGTCCTTTTCCCTTTGGATCTAACTGATATTCCCAGGAGGACAGAGTTGCACCCAGCTTCTCCCATGGTCCAAGGAAAAAGAGAGTGAGTCAGCCCATCTCTCTCCCTCTCTTTCTCCCTCTTCATGCATTCCTGGCTTATACACGTCAGTTACATGTGTTGAACCTCTGCCAATGCTATACCTCACTTGGACCATGGCCTCATATAACCCAAACACATGGAGCAATATACTCCTTCTTCAGGTATTTCCTCCAGAAGCCTTCCCTGTATTGGTGAAACCTTGTAACTGGGTGTAAGGAGCTTGTGCCCTTTAGGGAATTTGGCTTATAGCTGGATTTAGTCAATGATACAGAGAGATTAAATCACTGGGATCAGGTTATTTTTAATTCACTCTGCCCACAACATTTTCTTGGTACGTGGAAAACTTGTCAGCAGAAGTATCTTCCACTGAGTCTTGATTTCCAGTTACCAAACCTGCAGCATCTTCCACTGCACTTCCTCTGTTTGCTCTGCCATGATGCTGTTACTTTGTACTGCTGGAAGTAGGAAGAGAATCCACTCTGGGATCATAGAATCACAGAATGGTGAGGGTTGGAGAGGACCTTAAGATCATCTAGTTCCAACCCCTCTACCAGAGGAGCAGAGAAACATTGCTGCAAATCATAGAACCATAGAACAGTTTGGGTTGGAAGGGATCTTTAAAGCTCATCTAGTCCAACCCCCCTGCAATGAACAGGGGCATCTTCGGCTAGATCAGATTGCTCAGCCTGGCCTTAAATGTCTCCAAGGGTGGCACATCCACCACCTCTCTGGGCAACCTGTGCCAGTGTTTTACCACCCTCATTGTAAAGCACTTTTTTCTCACATCCAGCCTGAAATTAATCTCAACATCTTTAAAATGAAGATGTTTGAGCTCCAAGCCCTTTGCACTCTGGCTGTTATTTTTGCTTAACACCATCCTGAACAGGAGAGCTGTGCTGTTGGAGCTGTGCTGATGACAAAATGTTTTCCACCACTTTATAAGAAGCAATTCTCTGCAGAGCTCACTTCTGACTAAAATGCAACATTGCAATAATGCAGAAGTGTTTTGAGAGCTTGGCGCTTCCTGCCCTGCATGTAGCTGAAGCACAGGAAAACAGCGTTCTTTGCCATGTAAAATGGGGTTTGGTTTCTATCCAAAGAAGCATTGCTGGGAAGTCTGACATCACAGCACAAGTTGGCATGGTGGTGGGGAAATGCCTCCTTCATTTTCCAGCGTGGCTCTTAGCCAGAAAACTTTGTTATTCCTCTCATAGTTATCTTAAAGACTTTTTTTTCCTCCTCTTGCAGCATTTCCTACAGCGAAGCAATGGAAATTCTGAAGCAAGCTTCTCAAGCTTTCACTTTCAAGCCAGAGGTAGGTGGTTGCCTGCTGGCTTGTCCCTGTACCTTTGAACAGCAATATAAAGAGTGAGATCTGTAATAGAACGTGTAACATGCAGGGAAGGAAGTGATGAGTTTGCTCTTCAAGGACCGAGGCTTTAGCGAAGGCACTTCACTTTCCTGTATGTGAGTAGTGCTGAGTGTGTTGTGGGTTCAGTAGCAGTGATCTAAGGAGAGGTGCTACAACAGTCCTCAAATAAAGGAATGATATTAGGAGAGCACCAAAAGTTTGACAAGGGCTAAGAAGCCAAAACCACATCAAAACACCATGTAATCTAGATGTCAGTGATGGGAATCCATTGCCTTCCCAAAGCATAGATGTTGACTGGGAAAAAGAATCATATGCAGCTTTTTATAACACTCTTAAGTTATGGTATTATGCCCCATCCCTGGCAGTGTTCAAGGCCAGGTTGGACACGGGGGCTTGGAGCAACCTGCTCTAGTGGAAGGTGTCCCTGCCCGTGGCAGGGGCTTGGGACTGGATGAGCTTTAAGGTCCCTTCCAACCCAAACCAGTCTGTTACTCTGTGGTTTTCCAACACTCATATTTTGCCCAATTTCAGAGACACACAGCAGCAGGGAGAGTGTTCGTGGTGATGCTTATCTCGTGTATACTGATTAATCTTCACCTCGATCTGATGCTTTGAGGAAAATAACCCTCTGGCTGAAGCCACCTTCATAGCCATTTGGGTAACTGTCTTATCTCTGTGTACAAGTGGGTGTAGAACCTCAAATCCTGTATCTGTACTACCTTGATCTGAGACAGCAAATGTAGTTCAGATGAAGAGAGCCTGCAGAGTATCCGTTCCCCTCTTCCTTTTCCACTCCCCTAGTATTCTCTGCGCATCCTATAATGGTCTGTAGTCAAAAGGCACAGAATTTATAACATCACTGGAAGAAAGGAGATGTGAAGGGCATTGCATGTCCATGGTTTCTTATAACAGAGAATTGGTTAATAGGATGCTGGGTTTTCTTAAGTGAGAATTAATGTAGCATGTAAGAGGACCCAGCGGGGAAGAGAGCGGTCAGCCTAGCAAAGCTGCTTTCTAAATACCAAAGGTAATACTGAAACAAGGCTGGGTTGCTGGCTTGAGTAAGCTGACTTTAGATAGATGCCTGTTTCCCTTGAGCTATGTGGAGTGTGGTTTGGGGCTTTATATTTTGTTTGTTTGGGGTTTGTTCTGATTTGATACTCGATGCTTGGACTTGATGCAGGAATGATCTGTGCCTGTTCTGTGAAAGCTAAACCATATTATTTTCATTGATTTACTCTGCCTTAAAACTCATGAATCTCTGTCTGCTTAACAGATCTTCCCAGTGACCTGTGTGAGAAGTTGCTGTGCTTGATTTCATGTTATTTGAAGCTGCAATATCTCCTGTGCAGGGATTTTGCTGGGTCTCTTGCCACAGGCAAGATGCACCAGAGCAGGATCCCAGGTCCCTTTCTCTGTCTTTACAGTGGGGCTGTGACCTCCAAACGGAGCATGAAAAGTACCTGGTGAAGCACTGTGGTGAGGTTCCTGTGTTTGTGATTAACTACCCATATGACCTCAAACCTTTCTACATGCGGGACAACGAAGATGGACCTCAACATACAGTGAGTCCGTGGGTCACACTTCCACCACTTCTTTGGTTAGGCTTGTGTCTTAGCCTATAGATACATACATACATAAGGATAGTCTTCTTCTGTGTCTGTACTCAAGAAGTCCAAGGTAAGATGTGACCATTAGGTGATCCTCTCCAATCTTTTTCCTGTTGTAGAATAAATCCTCAAAGCAGGAACGAGAGGAAGAGAAAGATTCAGGATTTGGATAGTGTGAAGTTTTTGCTTAAGTCCCTTAAGACAAGTTTGCCATAGTGTATTTTCCTGGTAAACTTCTGTACTACTGGGTGAAAAGCCTACAATTGCATGGCTTCAAGTAGTCCATGATTTTCTTGTCATCCAAATGTGGCATCCGTGTAATCCTCAAACAGCAAATGGGCACAAGAAGTAAGCTCTTACTCCACAAGTCTCATGCTTTGAAGGTGTGATTTCACAGTTAACTGAGACAACATGAAGCATTGCTTCTGATAAAAGGAGCAATTACCACACCGTGTGCCACTGTCACTTCAGTGGCTTTAATTTTAGCAACAGTTCAGCTGTGGGATAAGGAAAGTATCCCTAGAATACAGAGGAGACAGCCAGCCCAAACCTAACCATTGAAGTGGTAACCCTGGGACCATTTATCCATTGGTATAATTACCACTAGTGCTGGCTCAAGGAATGGGGGCAGCTGGGGGCAAACACAAGTTACAGCGTCAGAGCAGCTTAAACTCTAAGGGAACCAGGGCTTCAGGAAAGCTGCCTGTGTGTCTTCCCTTTCTTGTGAGTTGCTGTTGGGTTCTTTATACCCTGCACAGGCTTGCCTACATACACAGGTTGTCAGTGCAGTGGCCTGGTGGGATTCAGCTCACACCACCTGCTGTAGGTGTCCTCAGTCTGGAACATCACTGCACTCATTTTGGTTTTCTGTAGACTTACTGGTGGTTATCACTGAGAAGTTCCCTCCCAGCCTTCTCCTGTCAGCCAGGGACTTTTCAAGCACATACAAATACTTTACCTAAGTGCAAACAACCATCAGTGTCAACTGTACTTCTGCCACAGATGTATGGCTGTATGAGGCGGCTTAAATCAGTTTTCTATCTTTCAAGGTTGCAGCAGTTGATCTCCTGGTGCCAGGAGTAGGGGAGTTGTGTGGAGGCAGCTTGAGAGAGGAGCGACTGCCCTTCCTCGAGTCACGCTTACAGAGGTATGGAAAACCCACAGGAGCCAGGAGATTGGCCTGACCAAGAGAGTGCTTCAGCAGCCCTCAGTGGTTGGCAGGACAGAGGAGTGGAAGGGCAACTAATGGTACTTAAAAGAAGCCTATTCTTGTCTTTGAGGTACCTACTTATCTGAGTAGGTGATCACGAACTGATGAAGAAGTTCTTGTGCTTCTGTTGTAGGTATGCAAACTGCCTCTCTATTTTAGCTCATCAGAGGAGTCTGTGTTATTCTGGGGCAGCAGAATGCCTCAGCTCTTCTGGGACTATCTGGAAGAGGGTCTGATATGAGGCATTTCATCCTTGAACCTTTCCTTCACAGTTTTTGTGGCTGAGAGTGGGTTGCAAAGGTGGAAGTTGTCACGTAGCCAGTGCTTAGATATATTTGTCATCACATTGTGTAACTGAGGAACTGCAGTTTTGGTCAGAAGCTTCTCTCACTGTGATGCATCTGGCCCCAGTGACATCATTTCAGAGAATATGGTTCTTTGCTAATAGTTTTATGGGAAGCCTGGGACCTGTACTCTTGTCATACAGGCTCCTTCCCTGCTGCTTTATTCTGGATGATGTGACTTTGAGTAATTTTAGGCTAAATTCAGTGTCAGAATATCAAACTGATGTTTAAGTAACAACAATTGACATAATAGATGGAGTGATTCTCCATAGACAATTACTCCCATGGACAATCTTGTTTGATTGTTCAAAAGAACCATTCACAGGATCATAGAGGGGTTTGAGTTGGACCCTACACCCCCCCCCGTTCCCACCCCCCTGCCGTAGGCAGGGACACCTTCCACTAGAGCAGGTTGCTCCAAGCCCTCTCCAGCTTGGCCTTGGACACATCTATTTGGTCCAGTCATACATTTTTGCAAAGCAATTCTGTGAGGAGGATGACTCCCAGAGTAACGCCATTTACACACTGGGAATGAATTTGTTGCTTAAATCAGCCCCATGCTCACAAAGATATCTCTAGTCAGTGGAGAAGAGCAAAATCCATTTCAGCGTAATGAATCCAAAAGGCACAGGGCCATTAAAACCACCAGAACATTGGCTCTCAATCTGTGGTATAGGATATTATTCCCTGTGTTTCCTGCTATTCTTGCAAATTCT
>NW_009942272.1:21129-23225 GCF_000696875.1 Nestor notabilis | reverse complement strand
CAGGAATGCTTCAGCTGAAGCAGTGTTGCGTGCTGCACATTTTCACTTACAATTTTTGCCAGTGAGATCTGGGGTCTACAGCCCTCAACATATGGGGCCGGAAGAAGGGTCTGGGTCTGTGTGGAAGATGAAGCCAGACTTCCTTGTGAGGGAAGCCATAGGAAGTATTTCAAGCTGCACATAGAATCATAGATTGGTTTGGGTTGGAAAGGACCTTAAGATCAGCTAGTTCCAACACCCCTGCCGTGGGCAGGGACACCACACACTAGGTGTTTCTTGAGTGACCTTAAAGTACAGCTCTGCATTGAGCATGACCTGGAGAAATAACACCTCTTTTCACATGTTTTTCTCACTTTTGAGCACTCAGGATCTGATCTGCTGAGCCCAAGTAATTTGTCAAGGCTTTTAAATTCTGCTTCCTGCAGACCCAGCATAACTGAGAGAGATGAAGAACAGGATTCTTGTCTCCTTAATACATGTTTCATACAATAGCTCTCCAAGTCCCAAGTCAGGGACAGCCGCAGTGCACTGCAGATGAGTGGTGAGAAGTGGTATTTGCTTTCAGTTTTCTGTTCATCTTCAGAGAAATAGAAAGAAAACCCGATTTTACTCTGGTTCTGCCAAGGCAGGAAAAGGAGAGGGGGTTCACTGGTGGCAATTGGAAAAAAGCCTGTTTCATTTAGTAGTCTTACAGAAGTTACACATGTTAATAAAGCTACAGGAGTTCAGTAGGCTTGTGCACTATGGAAGGGAAGCCACGTAGCCCCACATGTGGGCAGATTTTGACTCACTCACAAATGAGGTTTTATTGGCTGCATGTCTTTGTATATTTAATATTCAAGCCTGTACTCTCCAAACATTCCCAAGCAGAGTTTACTGATATGCTTAAAGTTAAGAACATGCACAAGTCTTTGCATGAAACTGGGATCGACCCTGTATGTTGACATAACAAACTTCATGTTTTAAGAAGCATATTGGGAACCTCTTCAAGACTGTCTGCTAATTACCAAAACTGACAGCCACTGAGCATGTCTTCCCTTCGTTTCCTGCCTTTCTGGACTGAGTTTAATCATTAGAGCCTCCCTTTTCTTCTAGCATTCTCTTAGAGGCAAGTGCTGCTTGTGTGATCTCCGCTGTTCCTTTACTTACAAGGGGTTTTCTTTTTGTTCCACAGATTAGGACTCGCAGATACCTACCAATGGTAAGGCACTATCTTCAAGCTCTATTTCTTATTTTGAGACTGTCTAAACAACTATTTCTTTTATTTTGATCCTGTTCTTGAGGGGACATTTCTTGGCCCAGTTGCCATCGCTGCCAGTCTGAATGGAACAGCCAGTTCATTTGAACAATGTTTAATCTAATGCTGTTTAGTTTGTCTTCCCTATTTGTCCACTCACAGCACAACTCATTCCTTTCAATATTGCATGAAGTGGATTAATTTACAACCCATAGTGATTTTTGATATTAAATCATTAGGCTGTGTTCCAAGTTGAATAGATTCTGACCATTGTTGCATGAGATAAACAGGTTAGAGAACCACAAGCACGCTGTGACCTTTAGCAGCTCTATGAATAACACCCTTTGCAATTGGCAGGGCAATTGGGTCGAAAACTCTTCCCTAACAAAGCAGTTGAAGCAATTAAAACTGTCCAGCAAAGGAGGTAAATCAATCCTTGAGTTAACAGTTTAGCCTATTAAAATGACAGAAGGATCTTAGTGTTCCTCTTGACAAGTGCTTCTTGGGATGTACTTTGTAATAGCTACTGTGGAGAATTTTAGTCTGCAGTATTTGGGTTGATCATTAGGGAAGCTGCCTTGAAAAAAAGCAGAGTAAGTGTAAGATGCTTCACTCTCCTATTCCCACAACATGGAATCACTTGGTAGCAGCCTAGTGCATGGCAGACCTTTATGTCATCCATTTGCAAACAATGTGGATTAGATGTCTCCCTTTATTGTTGGTATTTATGGGACAGCCTTAGGAAGTGTTTAGTGGAAGAGCCTTCCAGCATGACTAGGATAGCACAGCTCTGCCTCCTGCTTCCTTCAAGAGAAGATTAAGACATTGCCCATCACTCCTTTGCATTTTCATATGATAT
>NW_009942272.1:10006-21098 GCF_000696875.1 Nestor notabilis | reverse complement strand
ACCTCTTTCCCCCTGTCAGCTTGTTTTGGAGACTCTCTCGTCCTCTGTTCCTTCCACTCCATCACAGAGGATGCAAGTTCCCAGAGAAGATTAGTACTGTTGTTACCCCTTGACATAGCAGGGTCTGGTGTCCTAGGGAGGTGTGGGGTAGGAGTAATCCTGAAAGCTTCTGGACTATCGTCCAAACCCTGCCAGAAAACAGGGAGATGGTTTGCCATCATCCATCTTTTCAGTGGAGGTGGCAGGAGAGACTGAGATTTATCTCCTCTAATTTAGTGATTGGATTTAGCCTCCAAAGCTGGCTCACAAACGCCTTGAAGAACATTTGAGTCATTCCCTTTTCAGTGTAATATTTGCTGACTAATAGTGGTCTGCTGTATGAGATGTGATCCCTTTTGAAATCCCTTATATATCACCATATCTCTGTTTCTACCTGTATTCTTTTCCCACTAAGCATGAGGATATTATGGAGGCTGACTGCTTCTAGAGCAGCTTCAGGAGTGTCTTGTCTGTGAGAGAATCATTGGGCAAAGAGGCAACTGATGATGTGAAATACTGTTGTACTTCTGCCCATTCCTACCTTTTAGAAAGCTTTTCAGAAGAAGCAGATAAAGGCACATGGTCAAACTCCTCTGAATCTTCTTCAGTTCACTGCGTCGTAAAGAGGGGACCTGATCCTGTTTGCAGCCTCCCGGTGCCAGCTTAGCATGAGCAATAACAGAGCAGGTACTTTGAAATGAACAACATCTCCCCACTACTATCAGTTAGAGCAGCACTTCAGACAGCATTTAGACATGCAAGGCACTCATTTCCTCACTCTGGTTATCATTATGCACATCAGTGGAGAAGGTGGCCTCATGCTGGACCCTTTCTAGTCCAGGTACCTTTCTGATCTTCTGGTGTAACGCTGGTGAAGGTACACAGTGGCAGAGTAGGTGTTATCTGCTGTCTTACAATGTACATTACTGCGTTGTCCTGGCCTTGCTCCTGCTATAGATAGAGAAGATTGAGCTGTGTTTGACTCTTTAATTCCTCATTTTCTTTGAAGCCAGAGTGTTCTGTTGGGTCTTTGTGTGGCAGGGTAGAAAGGAGGAGTTGGACTTCAGGAACAGCAGCACTGGTGAGCCACTTGCAATCTACAGCCAGTGGCACCATTCGTGTCATGGAATCACAGAATGGTTTGTGTTGGAAGGGACCGTAAAGCTCATCCAGTCCCAACCCCTGCCACGGGCAGGGACACCTTCCACTAGAGCAGGTTGCTCCAAGCCCCTGTGTCCAACCTGGCCTTGAACACTGCCAGGGATGGGGCAGCCACAGCTTCTCTGGGCACCCTGTGCCAGCGCCTCAGCACCCTCCCAGGGAAGAGCTTCTGCCTCAGAGCTCATCTCAGTCTACCTTTAACCTCCTCCAGAGCTCAGTGAAATGGGTAGCCCATCACTGTCCTTGGCAGTTGCCTGGTCCTATTATTTCTCCCTGCTGTGGGGACAAACCAGAGTGCTGTCCTGAGGGCCATACAGAGCAGGCAGAAAGTCAGTGCTAAAGCCAGCCAAAACCTGCATGCCAGTGGGAGTGGTTTAGATTGACCTCCCTGAATGCTTTTTTTTGTGGACTCCCCAAAAGTTGTAACAGAGCCTGAAACTAAAGATAACTTTTAATGCAGCATCAGAACCTGGTGATGCTTTCTTTGCATGTTTGTCCTGAAACACTCAACAAAATGGTCCTGCAAATATCATTTCATAGCAGTTTTTTGTTAGCCTTTCGTTAGCCATTATTTTCCAGTAGAATATAAAACTTCATGGACCACAATATCTTTATTCTTTCAGCTTTCCTTTTTTCAAACTGGCTGCAGAGGCTTCAGTATTACAAGGGGGTTACACGAAAGATCAAGATTGTATTTGTTTTGAAAAGAGACTGAAGAGAATACATTCTGCTTATGAATGGTCACTAAGAGAGCACTGATCTTCACAGTGCTTTGCCATGCAACACAGGAGCTCGTGATGGTGATAAAAGGGTATAGATTTTTAAAAGGATGAAAGGAAATGCTCTTCTAACTTGGCACATAACAAGCTCCTGGAATTCATTGCTGGGGGATGTTGTTGCAGCACATACTTCAGTAAGATTCAAATCTCTGAAGACCTCCAGGTCCAGAATATGAATTTTCGGGCTAGCTGGGGTCACAGAAACTTATTTCCCCGTGGAAATATGTTGTACAGTCCCCCAGTTGCCAAGGGAGGGCTCAGCTCTTCTCTTAAGTATGAGCTACTAGGAGGAACAGCTAGTCTAGTTCATGACTGTGTTTGAGGTGAGAAACATCCAGTGTCTGGAGACTATTGAATGAAGGAAAACCTCAGGGAGCATTTTCCAGCCTAAAGGGAATTTTCTCATCATCTGCAGGCAGTTACTTTTTCTTTCATCTGGGAAGAATGGAAAATTTCTCAATTCTTTTGCTTCTTCTAAGCACAGTCATCAGAAAGGATTCACAGTCTTGATCCTCAGCATGTTTAATTCAATGGACCTTTTCCATTAACTTTAATGGGTTTTGTTTCGCTCCTTTTGCCAGAATGGCTTCTCCAAGTGCTTTGAGATCTACAGATGAAAGCCCTGGATAAGCAAGGGTAGAATTTATTATTATTGTTCATCTGGAAGGAGCTGAGTTATTTCATCTCCTTAGAATGACTTTATAAACTCTGCTGCCAGCAAAAGGAAGAGAAAAGGTGCTGGCCTTAGTCTCAACTGTTTTTGCACAGGCTGAGATGTGCTTACAAACGTCATCACAAATGGTTGTGCTGTTATTTGTATGACTGGTTTCAGCCAGAGCTGTCACCAGTTGTGCTCAGAACCACTGGGCTGGTACAGATTGATCTGCCAGGGCCAGCACCCACATCCCTCACATTTACAAGGTCTTTCCTGTTTCACAGGTCACCACCACCCTCAGCATCAGATCTGCCCATCATCTTCCTTGTCAAGCCTTGAAAAGCTCCTGAGTGGAGCTCCCCAGGGGCAGTTTCAGTGTATTAGTGGAAACTCAAATTCTTCTTATGAGTGAAGTGGATAGAAAAGAAGACCACCGTGCTCTTGCACAGTCTAGGTGTTCATATCCTAAACATAATCTTCATCACCAGGTGTGGGGTGGATACAACTGAGCTTTAGCATGCCAAGCTAACACTAACAGACAGAAAGCATGTAGGTCCCAGGGGTCAGAAAACATCTCTCTCACTTTTAAGCCTGCTGCTCAAGTTGCAGTATAGGCATAACTGCACTTTATAGAATCAGAGAATGGTTTGGGTTGGAAAGGAACTTAAAATCATCCAGTTCCAACCCTCTGCCATGGGCAGGGACTCCTCACACTAGACCATATTGCCCAAGGCTCTGTCCAACCTGGCCTTGAACACTGCCAGGGATGGAGCATTTACCACTTCTTTGGGCAGCCTGTTCCAGTGCCTCAGCACCCTCACAGTAAAGAACTTCTTCCTTACATACAACCTGAACTTCCCCTGTTGAAGTTTGTGTGTCAATACTAGCAGGAAGAGGTAAGAACTTCCATGATTTTATGAAGTTCTGCTTCTGGTTTTACTACTTGGGCAGTAGAGGGGAAAACCACTGTGGAAAAAAACCTGAAGATTGGATTGAATGTAATAAATGCCTTCCCAGATTTTTAGCTACTGCTAGTGAACTGCAAGGAAAAACAATATTTCATGGTAAAGTCCCTTCCAACCCAAACCATTTTATGATTCTATATGGTATAAAAGGCACAGTGTCAAACTGAGCCTGCCAGGGCAATCTCTTGCAGATGTAGAATTTGTTGGAGCGTGGTTTTATTTTGCAAGTAGAGGTGATCAGTGGCATTACTTCACTGAATCACAGAATGGTTTGGCTTGCAAAGGACCTTAATTCTCCTCATTTCCAATCCCCTGCCACGGGCTGGGACACCTTCCACTAGAGCAGGTTGCTCCAAGCCCCTGTGTCCAACCTGGCCTTGAACACTGCCAGGGATGGGGCAGCCACAGCTTCTCTGGGCACCCTGTGCCAGCGCCTCAGCACCCTCAGAGGGAAGAGCTTCTTCCTTAGATCAGACCTGAATCTCCCCTGTTTCAGTTTGAACCCATCACCCCTTGTCCTGTCACTCCAGTCCCTGATGAAGAGCCCTTCTCCAGCATCCTTGTAGCCCCCTTCAGACACTGGAAGCTGCTCTGAGGTCTCCACGCAGCTTCTTTTCTCCAGGCTCAACAGCCCCAACTTTCTCAGCCTGTCTTCATACTTCCACCTCACTCTTAAAATGTAGTCCTCAAGCCAACAAAATTCTCACATCCAAGCAAGTATGCTTAAATAGATGTATATTTAAGCCACAGAATAATGTATGTTTTACATATTAATGTATATATACACACAAATATACTTTTTTTCCTCACAGTTCATTAACAGTAGTTAAAATTTGGGAAGCCATTTACTGCAATCAATCCAATTTTCATTTTATCCACAGTGTTTTTCCCCCTCTACTCCACTGCCTAAGTAGTAAAACATATATTTGCATTTATATTTAAGTGTACTTGATTTCTGTTTCTTTAAACTGGGATGATTAAATATTCACACACAAAGATTAGAAGCATGTAATACATCTGGAGTCACTCAATCCCTTTTATAGGGCATTCATATAAAGAATAACTTCGTGGCCTCAGCAAGCTCAGAAGTGGCCCCATAAATCAATAGAACTACTGAGATGTTTTTCACTCCTATTGAAATAAAACTGTTGGTGACAATTTATAGCTGCAAATACAGTTCCTTTGGATCACAGCAGCCACAGTCCAGCTGGGAAATGGGGAACTCTAAAGAATCATAGAATGGTTTGGGTTGGAAAGGACCTTAAGATCATCTAGTTCCAAACCCCCTGCCCCAGGCAGGGACATCTTCCACTAGACCATGTCACCCAAGGCTCTGTCCAATCTGGCCTTGAACACTGCCAGGGATGGAGCATTCACAACTTCCTTGGGCAACCCATTCCAGTACCTCAGCACCCTCACAGGGACAAGCTTCTTCCTTAGATCCAACCTGAACTTCCCCTGTTTCAGTTTGTACCCATTACCCCTTGTCCTTTCTCTCTAGTCCCTGATGAAAGTCCCTCCCCAGCATCCTTGTAGCCCCCTTCAGACACTGGAAACTGCTCTGAAGTCTCCACTCAGCTTCTCTTCTCCAGAGAAGAGCCATCCTAGTCTCATTGACACCCATATATTTGGAATATCTACTGTTTTCTGAGTTTTCTGTGCTGTTCAGGTGCTGTTCTCCAAAATGAAATGTCTTGTTCCAGGTCTCATTTTGTGGAGAAGATATGTCCAAGATTTTTTGCTGACTTACTGTAGAAATAAATGACTCAGTCTGTAAGAGTGATTAGGGAAAAAGCAACAAACCCCCATTGTAATTACCTTAAGAGAAAAAAGGAAATCTGAAGGAATGTTCAGCGGACAGCAAGACCTGTTTAGGCTACTAGGAAGTTACTGGAAATGAAATGACTTGGACTATTAAAAAGAAGACAGAAAAAGGAAGACTATTGCAGGGCAGATTTCCACACCAGCATGGCAAGGGCTAAACAAACCCAAGCAGGCAACTCCCATCTCCAACAATGGAAATGTTTTGTGATTCTACAGGAACTGGGGTTTGTGCCTCTGCTGGGAATGTTTTAGATACTAAAACTTACCAAGGTGCTTTCAATATGAGCAGAGCTCTGATGTGCCATCTGTTCTTTGTACTCAGATGAGTTCTTGCTCCTAACCAAGACAGGCTCCAGCACATTGGCAAAGCAAAGCTGTGCTGGTTTAACTGTGTTTGCACCTGGGGTTTCTTCTAACACAGTTCTGCCTGTCAGGGAGCTGCACCTCTTCACAGCCATGGCTGGGGATTGGAACCAGATGATCTTAACCAACCCTAACTATTCAATGATTCTGTGATTCTAAGTAATGAAGATGGAAAGCAAAACCCAAGATAAAAAACTCACTCTAATTACATAGAATCATAGAATGGTTTGGATTGGAAAGGACCTGAAGATCATCCAGTTCCAACCCTCTGCCATGGGCAGGGACTCCTCACACTAGACCATGTCACCCAAGGCTCTGTCCAACCTGGCCTTGAACACTGCCAGGGATGGAGCATTCACCACTTCTCTGGGCACCCTGTGCCAGCGCCTCAGCACCCTCACAGGGAAGAACTTCTGCTTTAGCTCCAACCTGAACTTCCCCTGTTTCAGTTTAAACCCATCCCTCTTTGTCCTACCACTACATTCCCTGATGAAGGGTCCCTCTCCAAGCAGGCTGCAAATGTAACTGTGTGTTTAAATTGCAGGTATCTAGACCTCCGAAAGTTCGGCTCAGTTCCTCACGGGGGCTTCGGCATGGGCTTTGAACGCTACCTGCAGTACATCCTGGGAGTTGACAACATCAAAGATGTCATTCCCTTCCCCAGGTTTTCTCACTCCTGTCTCCTGTAGCTCAGCACTTGACTCACGTGGAGAAAACTGCTGGTGTGCTAAATGGATATAACATACTAGGATGTGACTAAGTATGGTTTAGTGGGAAATCAAAGTCGTTTTTGTATCAGTGAAACTGTTGGTAAATGTAATACTGGCTTATTGAAAATAATATGTTCTGGTGAGATTATGGAAGCACATTTGATAGCAGTTTGTGTCTTCAGTGTGCTTCAGGATTATTAATAAATCCCACTAAACTAAAGGGTTAAGATACTCGTGAGACCAGTACAAGCCATTCAAGTACTGAATAAGCATTGTTGGGAGGTAGGGGGGGGTTATGTGACATATTAATAAAGAGGTGTGACCTAAAATGGACTGGGAGCCAGTAATGCTGTGAGGCTTTAATAGGCATTCATCAAATGCCAGAACAATGCTTTGAAGGTTGAGTGTTATAAAATTGGGAAGTATTGTCATGGCTGTGATGCACTTGCTCTTACAAAATGGTTACTGTAAAGCATGAATGTCCCCACCCCGAGCTGAAAGCAGATACTGTTTACCTTGGAAAAATCAGCCAAACCTAGCAAGGAAAAATGGCACATTGGAACTGCTGGAGTGAATTAGGTGAATGATGTTTGATTATGTGAATCAACAATAAAGAAATACACTGGGTTGTTTTGTAACCCTGTATCGTTTCTGGTTCTGTTCTAAAGCCATAGCACTTGGCATCATGGTGTTCCTTTCAGTGTCTTTGGTAGATGTTTCCTTTCTGTATACCCAAATTAGTTGCCTATCTTCTGCAGGAGATATCTGTTTTCTGTCCCTGTGACAGCACATGTCCATGGCACAACGAAACACTCAGATGAGAGTTCATTCATCTCTCCAGAGCCAGGCTGCAATTTATTGGTGTTTTTCTTCTTGTTGCTCTGGTTTTTTATTGTGGTTATTGAGAAAATCTCTCATCAGACCAAGAAGTTTTGTCTATATTTTGAAACAACCAACATATGCTCCCAAGCCTTGCATATGTATTAAGTAATTGCTTATCACCATAGGATCTGAACTCCTTGCTGTCTTGAATGGCTTTATGCTCGCAGCTTCCCTGCCAGGTAAAGAAATACTCATTTCTGTTTTGAAGTCAGGATTCTGGGAACATCAAGTGACTTGCTGAAGGCAATTGGAAACCAGCGGTTTATTTGGGACTTGAACTGAGGGTTTCCAGGATCCTTCTTCCCTTCCCAACCTATCACAACCCAACACATGGGCATTTGCATAGTGCTTACCACTCCAGAGCCCAAGCCTGCTGCAGTACAAACGATATATAGAAAGAGAAAAAGCAAGGTGACAGCTTCATTACTAATGAATCCCATGTAAATTGTCACATACAACGTGAAGTGGCTGCAGAACAGCCCTGAAGACTTCTTTTCCAAGTAGATGAAAGAGATTGAAAAGGAGTAATCAACAAGCATTGCGGTGGTGATGCTGCAGTCACAGTTCTTTCTGGTAGGACTGGATAATGCTGCACCTGCAGTGTCTAAAAATACATATTTATGTTATGTGGCACCTGCCATGTTTCAGTTTGGTCCATGGCTGGGGCTTTTTAACTGTTGTGATCATGCAGACAACTTCATCGCAAGGTCATTACTGTGGGGTGGTTGTTGCATGCACTGAGGTATCCCCTGCATATCAAGATTCTTTTGTATATCCTCTGTCTGCTTCATCAGGCAGGTGTTAACTGTGCATGTGCTGGTACAGCCCTGAGTTCATGGAATCATGGAATGGTTTGTGTTGGAAGGGACCTTAAAGCTCATCCAGTCCCAACCCCTAGCATGGGCAGGGACACCTTCCACTAGAGCAGGTTGCTCCAAGCCCCTATGTCCAACCTGGCCTTGAACACTGCCAGGGATGGGGCAGCCACAGCTTCTCTGGGCACCCTGTGCCAGCGCCTCAGCACCCTCACAGGGAAGAGCTTCTGCCTCAGAGCTCATCTCAGTCTCCCCTCTGGCAGGTTCAAGCCATTCCCCTTGTCCCGTCCCTCCAGGCCCTTGTCCAAAGCCCCTCTACAGGTTTCTTGTAGCCCCTTTAGGCACTGGAAGCTGCTTTAAGGTCTCTCAGAGCCTTCTCTTCTCCAGGCTGAACTCCAGGCTGAGTTGGTAAGTCTGGTTCCACTAAACAGTTTAAGCACCTGCCTTCCCTTTGCAACCATTGAGGAGTTCCTACATCAGACACCCAGGTGTCTTCCTGCATTTGGACCATCTCTCCCTGTAATGCATTGTCTTAAATGTTATTGCATTTACGATTTGGAATTACTTCTCTCAGCAGAAAGATGTGGAAGGAGTACAGCTGCCAAACAGCCCCATCCACACCGTGTTCCTACATAACCTGTGATGAGCCAGTGTCCTCATTGAGACAGCCACTGGTTCTGCCATGGTTGCTGTAAATGAGAGTGCTTGAACTGGAAGCCCACCTGCTGAGAACAGAGTGGATGGATGGCAAACCCATCCCCTGCTCTCTGCTCTCATCCCCACTGCAGCTCTGGGCTGGCTGTGTTGGGTTTGGCATCAGCAGGAGGTGGTTGATCACGCTGTCAGATGCCAGATCTGATGGGCAGGGTGGGGCTAAACAAGGACAAGTGAAAAACAAGCTGTAGAGAAGAAGACAATGGAAGGTGCCAGAACGTCGTAGGACGATGTGGCATGAGTCACAAGTTACAGGGCAGGATGGCAGGGCTGTTTCAAACAGGCAGAGTGGCTGTCAGGGCCTGATAGGAGGTGACAGCTTGCAAGAACCAAGAACTGGTATGATCCACCCTTCATTCGTTGCCTTGACAAGACGTCACTGCAGGACAGAAGGAGTAGGTTGAACCTTTGATTTGTAGATGGTAGGTTTATGGAGATACATGGTAAGAAAGATGTAACGAGGATGCACTGTGAGTGGTTCTTCACGTGTTTCCAACTCAGTGTCCAAGAGGAGCAGTCTGCCTGGTCTTGTACATGCATTTCTATTTCATTCAAAGGTATTTGGTGAGTTGGAGACCCAGTGGACAGGGTTGAGCTAAAGGGACATTGCCCTTGGGTCTAAAAGCTCATCCATAAAGAACTATCCCCAGTAATCTGACAGAATAAGCAGGAGGAGAGTAGGGTTGTCCCCAGAACTAACCAGATGAACATTCAGGCTCTGAAGGGTGAAGAAAGGGTTGTCCAGTCTTGGAAACAGCCTTCAACATGAGTTGTTTTTCCTAGTGAGGGAAGAGGGAAGGTGGAGGCTGAGGCTCATGTGTGTGATGATATTGCTTAGGGTTAATACTGAGATCAGTGTTCTTGTGAGAAGCTTTACTTATGGGTGCTCATTTCCCTCCAGGCTGGCATTGTTCGCCTCGTGCTATGTATATATAACACAGGCTGGTGTTGCCAAGGAATGCAACGTGTTTTCCCTGGGTTTCCATGTGGAATGTTATGTATTTCCTTCGAATCTCCTCTCCCGGAATGAAGCGGAAGTTAATCTGGAGGGACAGGGAAGGTCACTCCTCTTGGACATGCAGGCAGGGAAACACGCTGAGAATTACTTAGATTTAAGCAGGTTTCTGTGCTACCTCTTCTCTTAGAGGCTGCACTGTGAGAAAGGCTGAAGCCAGATAAAAACTGACACTTCTTCAAATAAAAAGCCTGTATTCTTTGCACACAGGAATCCTCTCTTAGCCTGATCATGCATTGCAGTGGCTTACACTGAGGTGTTCTCAGTGCGGTCAGCGGTCAGCTCTCCAGCCCAGGTAACCAGCACGGTCTCTGCTGGCATCCTTTTGGTGAGTATCTCTTCAAGTTTCAGTTCCTCAGAGCCTCTTTTCAGGTTTGTCCTCAGAGTGAGCATCAGAGGAAAGAATCAGCATCACTGATTACAGCTTCTGTGGCTGTACAACGTTAGGACAGAGGGATGGGAGAGCAACATTGCTGGGAATAAAAGAGCAATGCCGTCAACTTTGCATAACCAAATGCCAGCCTCTCAGGAGAGTGTTTAGAGGGAAAACCTTTGTTTTCACTTCAGGAATATCAGATAATCCCTTCACTTAAGATCTTTATGCTCAGGATCAAAGTATCCCAAAGTCCTCTGGTTTTAATTAAAAGAATAATACCTGCAGATCTAACACTATGTCTCAGTCTTCCTGTTTTTAAATCCACAGGAGAGCAAACACGTGCTCTGAAGCTAATAACAGAGATTGCTGTTCTCTCCCTTATGATTTATATTGCAGTGTTTAGATCTTGGACTGTTGCACCAGCTTCTGTACAAGCACAGACAAAAAGGTACATCTCTTGGCCAAATACTTAGAAGCCAACAGACCAGCGTAGGGATTTTAGCTGTATTACCTGCCTTTGGGCCCCAGAGCCGAGGGGAAAGCAGCAAGGTGCCCAGCTCAGCACTCTTCACTCCAGTTTCTTTGGTAGTAGTTGTAATTTCTAAAGCATCACTTGTTTGAGGGAATGCCAAGACACTGATGGGAAATGTACAGTTTTGCTTGCTGGACTAATATTGATTGTTTTGGAAATAGCTTATAGATGTGTTTTGCTTTGGGGGGGGGGATAAGGGACTAATTTGCCAAGAAACACTTTGGTCATTGTTTCCATTAAATGTGTGTATAGAGATAAACGT
>NW_009942272.1:0-9988 GCF_000696875.1 Nestor notabilis | reverse complement strand
AACCCAGTAACAGACATTATTGCTGTTGTTTTACCTCTGCCTTATGCTTAGGGGGAATTGGGAGATAGGTCCAAAGGAGAAATCAGAAAGAGTTTGTATAAAGGTTGTCAAAGTTCTCATTTCCTCAGGTCTAACCAACGCTTCCAAAGACACAGAAATAGGGGTCTAGGGGTTGAATTTATTGTCTTGTCTTAGTGTTTGTTGCAGAGCCGTGACCTTCAGAAGGGTTGTAAAGTTTTATTTTATGATCCTGCTGATAAAGAGACGTATGTAATTTACTACAGGAGTTCTTACAGACTTGGCTAACAACAAGTTTGACCCAAAGTTCAAAGAAATTATGGCTCCGGTTGTTTTATTGCTGCTGTGAAACTTGTTATTATCTGTCCTACAGCTGTGTCTCTGTGTGCTGCACAAGGTGTTTGGCAAAGTTGCTGTAAAGGGAGAGTTTTCACATGAAGGGCAAGAGTAGGGCAAGACTGTGTGGCCAGTTAAAGGCATCTATATCTAAAGGCATATACAGTTGCAACAGAAATTGTAGGCTGGGTTGCATGGGGCTTGGAGCAACTTCCTCTAGTGGAAGGTGTCCCTGCCTGTGGCAGGGGTTGGAACTGGAGGAGCTTTAAGGCCCCTTCCGACATAAACCATTTTATGATTCCATGAATTGACCCAAATCAACCAACTCCTTGCTCAACACCTCCCCACAGGACTTCCCTCTGTTTGCCTTTGGGTGCGCTGCCACACCAGAGGCCAGGCAGGATGTTTGCATGTGCTCCGCTTTCAAACGCATTTTTGGGATTTCTAAGATCCTAGACTGTGCTTCAGTGATTTTTATCTATCCCTGCATGTCCCGAGGCTCTTCAGAGATAGCAATCCTGCTGTTTATTTTTATTACTCTCACAATTGATTTTTTTTTCCTGAATAATTCGAGGCAGCCAAGAGAGCACATTTTTAATTCTCTTTGCAAAGCTTTATCTTCCTTTTGCTCTTCACCAATAGCTCTATCTCACTGTCTTCAGCACGTTAATGTGCTGATACTTGTATGTGCTGTAAGAACGGTGGTCTCAGTGTTCAGAAGTCACTGATCACACAGGTTGCTGGCAAAATACACAGAAGAAATCATACTGTGGTCTGGGAGGTGGCCTTGATAAATCATGTAAACACCCAAGGCTCAGGGGGGACCTCATCACTCTCTACAGGAGGATGGAGCCAGGAGGGGGCTGGTCTCTGCTCCCAAGGAACAAGGGATGGGACAAGAGGAACCGGCCTCAAGCTGCCCCAGGGCAGGTTTAGCTGGAGCTGAGGAACAATTCCTTGCCCAGAGGGTGCTCAGGCATTGGAACAGGCTGCCCAGGGCAGGGCTGGAGTCACCGTCCCTGCAAGTGTTCACACCCCAGGTAGACGAGGCCTCAGTGCCAGGGGTTAGTGGAGGCCTTGGCACTGCTGGGAATGGTTGGACTTGATGACCTTAAAGGTCTTTTCCATTCTGGCTGATTCTCTGATTCTGTAAGTTTCTATGTTGGATTATTCTCTGCCATGACTTCCAAAAGGGCCAGATTTCCAGCCATAGAGGGAAATGGTTATATTTCATAGGCATGATAGCTTTGTAATAATACTTTTACAGTGTCTTTACCTCCAAAGTGATTTTGGAGCATTAACTCAGTGCTATCTTTGTGGCCTTTTGAAGATCCTGGCCTCCAAGTGCTGTGTACTGTGATTAAGCTGTGTGAAACAGGCTTGTGATCCATACTTGGCTGAGACACAGGTTTCCTACTTTCTGCCTATCCCTAGGCTTTGCTGCTGCTCTGTGGATGAATGCATGGCCATGGGCTGCCCATCCATGCAGGAGACAGCCAGACACCCACCCTGGACAACTTTCAGTCTTACTGACTTCTATGTCACTGCTGGCAGGGCTGTTCACATCGCTGGGGTGCTCCAGGCGAAAAGTCAGGGACAGATGAAAGGACTTGCAGAGGCTATGGAAGGAAGCACAAGAGGATCAGGGATAGATTTCCATGCTCCACTGCCTGAGTCAAGAACAGGTTTCTCCCATTTCTGCACTAAGCTATGAAAAATCAGTGCTCATCCAGGAGCCAGTTTGCATCTCTAGAGATGCAGCTGCGAGCACCTGCCTACTGCAGGGATTCTGGCATCACTTTAACTGATGAAGCCTCATTCCGGCAGGTTGGAGTCACACGATGGCACCTCCATGAAGCACTTGAAGTGACCTCTGCAGTTGTTTAGTGTAAATACACCACTGTGTGTGTTCAGGCTTGCCCAGCAGCATGTACACAGGGTCAGAGCTGTGAGAAGGGGCTCGGCGCAGCAGCTGAAGTAGGTGCCTCTCTGCACACATCCATGGATGATGCTTTCCCGTATCACTCTGCACGTCTGAACCTTGCCACCTACAGAACACACACATGCACATCAAATACAAGGGCCTGGTTTATACAGTGGCTTCAGTCTTTCAAATTCCATGACTACTAACGGCATTAATACATTATTAGTGTTGAGGGTGATTTAGGAAGTATAAGGTTCAAGTATTTAAAAGATTTCATGAGCCTATTTGTTGCAAACTTGATGGATGACTTGCTGGGCAGGATTGCATTCTGTGTCATAGAGTCATAGAATCACAGAATCAACCAGGTTGGAAAAGACCTTTAAGATCATCAAACCCAACCATTACTGCCAAGGCCACCACTAACCCCTGGCACTGAGGCCTCGGCTACCCGGGCTGTGAACACTTGCAGGGACGGTGACTCCAGCCCTGCCCTGGGCAGCCTGTTCCAATGCCTGAGCACCCTCTGGGCAAGGAATTGTTCCTCAGCTCCAGCTAAACCTGCCCTGGTGCAGCGTTGGAGTATGTGCTAAAACACAGTGGGCTTAGCACTGTTTTATCCAGTCCCTGACTGAGATCTAATGCCATCTGTGACAGTGCTGTTACAGAAAAAAGGAAGAAAGTTTGTGCTAACCCCTCTGAGATATAACATTATCAAGTGTTCATTTCCCAGATCATTAGAAACTCAAAATAGCCATCTGGCCAAACCCAGAGATGCATATGGCTGCATCTACAGCTTAGCAGCACTCAGCTGTGAGGGTGACTGCTTGGAAACATTTGGGAGTTGGAGAGCATCCTTTGCTGCTGATCTTAGGAAGGTCTCTTTGCACTTTGGTCTTTTTATGGTTAATCTGCAATTCAAAACTGACCTGACTTTTAAGAGGTGTCTGTCTCAAATGCAGTCGACACTTCAACCAGGAATATAATACGCTCCCTGTGCCTCCAAATGGCTTAAAATGCTTTGAAACCACAGGAGCATATCGCCTCCACACCTTCGCCCAGTGTTCGTTTTCACTGTTAAATAAGTGCCGTATTTCAGTCTCCATTTGCGTGGCCTCACTCTCTGGCAGGAGGGTATCGGTGTGTCTGAGCTCGCAGCATTTCAGGGGCATTAGAAAAGACCATTTGCAAAATTTGACCTACAGCAGAATGGGAACAGGCTTTTACATGCTGCTGCCTTGACTCAATACTGGTGGGAGCCAGAGGGGGCTGAAAATCAGAGAATCATAGAATCCAAGACTGGTTTGGGCTGGAAGGGACCTTAAAGTTCATCCAGTCCCAACTCCTGCCACGGGCAGGGACACCTTCCACTAGAGCAGGTTGCTCCAAGCCCCTGTGTCCAACCTGGCCTTGAACACTGCCAGGGATGGGGCAGCCACAGCTTCTCTGGGCACCCTGTGCCAGCGCCTCAGCACCCTCACAGGGAAGAGCTTCTGCCCAAGAGCTCATCTCAGTCTCCCCTCGGGCAGGTTCAAGCCATTCCCCTTGGCCTGTCCCTACATCCCTTGTCCAAAGCCCCTCTCCAGGTTTCCTGGAGCCCCTTTAGGCACTGGAGCTGCTCTAAGGTGTCCCCTTTAGGAGCCTTCTCTTCTCCAGTATAAGGTGTGTATGCTCTTGGCTTTGCTCTGTTTCCCAGGTGCTGCTCTCTCAGCTATAAATTACCTATAGTAGAGCTTTAAAAGTCTGTTATAAACACAGCATTTTGTATATACCTTGTTCTCAGCTGGTGGTGCAGAGTGGAAAATAGGACCTGAGGGACTCCTCCCTCATCAGCCATTCACTCCTGCTCGTGCTTCCCTACTTGTACAGTAAGAATAGTAAGATTTATATGTCTCAAAGCTCACGTGCATCATAGGTTTATGCTCCAGCAGCTTTAGCTCTAAGCTGTGCATGGTCTGCAGTTGTAAACAGAGAGATACACACTCTAAATCATTTACACTTTGTAGAAGAGGCCTGCATGTAATATGACAGCAATGACTTCCTTCTTCTAATAGCATTTTTACCTCATTATATTGACTGTACAGTGCAAGCTCATATCCTGAAGGGGTGTCAGTGCAAGGAGGAGTAGAGGGGAAAGCATCTGGTTTTATTCTGGCTTCTGTTTTGACCAACAAATGTAATGGCACATGACCACTGAGCTGACAGTAATGCAGTTAGAAAAGTCCTCAGAGTTACTGCCCCAACCATATGAAACTCAATTACATCTCATTATGCTGAAAAGCCAGGCAACAGCTCTTAGCTTGGGGTGAAGTAACTTCTTGCCATCGCATGTGGGGGGGCCTTGCAGGGTGTCAGGAGGATAATTGCTCATTTGCTCTCCCACAGAGCACCATCTGCTCTTGAAGTAATGCCTAAGGATGTGAGAGCAGAGCAGGGCTGGGTGGGCAAGGCAAAGATGTCTCCCTGCTTGGTTTGGTATCATTTGGTTTCTGGTTGCTTGCCCTGGACCCAGCATTGTGCCAAATAGTGTCTGTAGAGGGAGTCTTTTCCATACAGAGCTTCTGGGCTCATCAGGAAAAACACAAGGATGAAGTGGCCTTGATGCTTAAATCAGTGCTTGTGTCTGGAGCATTGCCTGGTGCTCTTTCCACCAAGCAAAGCTATACTTGGTTTCTGTCTTGAGAAGGTGAGAAAAATACGGGAAAACTAACAGTTTCCTTCTCTTCTGTGATGAAAGCAGCTAAGTGGAAAGAAAAATGGTAAACATCTCTGCCAAAACTGTATCTGGATCCAGGCAGGAGAGTTTACATGAGGAACTCGTCCATCTTCGGCATGAAGAAGTTCTACCTGGGTCCAAAACTGAGAAATACTTCACTGATGTTCTGTCCCAGCTCAACTCCAGGCAAAATTATTTCTAACTGTCCAGTTTACTGAGGGCAGCAGGACTGGGCCTCAGCTTGGGCTGTGGTTCCTTTATAGGAAAACCTGTTTATCATAGAATCATACAGTGGTTTCAGTCGGAAAGCACCTTAAGATCATCCAGGTCCAACCCCCTGCCATGGGCAGGGACACCTTCCACTAGAGCAGGTTGCTCCAAGCCCCTGTGTCCAACCTGGCCTTGAACACTGCCAGGGATGGGGCAGCCACAGCTTCTCTGGGCACCCTGTGCCAGCGCCTCAGCACCCTCACAGGGAAGAACAGAAGAGAACAGGGAAGAACTGGAGCATTGCCTGGTGCTCTTATCTGTTTATCTTATCTATCTAGTAACTATCCAATAACTATCCAATATCCAATATATATCTCCTATATATCCAATAACTTATCTGTCTTATCTATCCAATAACTTCTTCCTTATATCAAAACTGAACATCCTGTTCCAGTTTGAACCCATCACCTCTTGTCCTATCACTACAGCCCCTGATGAAGGTCCCTCTCCAGCGTCCCTGTAGCCACCTTCAGACAGTGGAAGCTGCTCTGAGGTCTCCATGCAGCTTCTCTTCCCCAGGCTCAACAGACCCAATGTTCTCAGCCTGTCTCCATATGGGAGGTGCTGCAGCCCCTGATCATCCTCGTGGCCTCCTCTGGACTTGCTCCAACAGCTCCATCTCCTTAACATTTCATTATGTTCAAGTGCAAGCACTGGAAGCGTCCCCTGGCTGCATCCACCAAACCCATCCAGCTCAGCAACCCCCCCCTGTGATGCCCAGGGTCTGCATCCGTTCCTGATGGGATGTGCTGGGTTTGCCAGGATTTCCAACAGAGAAGGCACAAAGCAGGTTTAATCCATTGCTTTCCCATCACCACCACTAGCAACTGGACCATCAAATTCACCTTGAGCGCTGCAGACCCACGAGCCATCTCTTCTCTCTCTTTTAAGCCTCTGTTAAGGCATCAGAGCTCTGATGCCCCCATCTTTGCCAGAACGTTGTAGTGAGGATGCTTCAAACTGTCTCGCTATCTGATCAGAGCACCTTGTCCTACTATTCCCCCTCCCCATGCTTGCTGCTGGAGCTCCTGTCTATCACACGAAGGAAAGGACCATCTTGTAGTTTGCTTTCCATTGCTGTGTGCTTTTGCAGGGTGGAAAGCTTGAAAAGGCTCCATTTCTTGAAAGGGATGATTCATTTTTCTCTTTAACCTTGAAAATTCTTGATGAAATAAAGGGAAAAAAGCTGCTTCCATCTCGCTCTGCTGCAGGAACTGTTGCGTGAAGATAAAGTCAGGTCGCATTGTTGTGGAGCTGCATCTCCTGAGACTGAGCATTCGCTCGGAATTCAAAAGCAGGCTCGTAGCACCCAGGCAGCACTGATCTGTATTCCTCCCCCCAGCCTGTCTCGGTTTATATTAACCTCAGCACAGGGCATTTCCGTGGGATTAGTGCCTGGCTGGGGTAAGTAGCCCGGAGCATTTTAACCAGCTGGTCCCTAATCCACAGGAAATTCCCAGTGTCTCCATCCATCCCTGCTGCTTACACCAGCGACCCGGAGCGAGGAATTGCTCCGCCTGCAGCATTCCCTACTGCCAGTAGATGGCACGGCTCATTTAAATACAGCCGGAGCAGGCAGGAGGAGCGGTGGCATTGCGGGCTCTTTCTTAGAAGTTGTGATTTCGGTTTCAGACAACAAGGAACTACACTGAAGGTTGTGATTGAAAACCTCGAGGTTTCTGCCAGAGGCAGCGAAACGTTTTCCTGCTCTGGCGCATTAAACACGCAGCAAAAGGTCTTTTTCTTGGAAAAATGTTTTCTTTCCACTACTCTTCTGTGCGAGGAATATGATTTCTTATCATAGAATCATAGAATGGATTGGGTGGGAGGGACCTTAAAGCTCATCCAGTCCCAACCCCTGCCACGGGCAGGGACACCTTCCACTAGAGCAGGTTGCTCCAAGCCCCTGTGTCCAACCTGGCCTTGAACACTGCCAGGGATGGGGCAGCCACAGCTTCTCTGGGCACCCTGTGCCAGCGCCTCAGCACCCTCACAGGGAAGAGCTTCTGCCTCAGAGCTCATCTCAATCTCCCCTCTGGCAGGTTAAAGCCATTCCCCTTGGCCTGTCCCTACAGGCCCTTGTCCGAAGCCCCTCTCCAGGTTTCCTGGAGCCCCTTTTGGCACTATGACTATTCTTCCATGACATCTCTTCATTTCTCCCTTGCTATGCCTGCTAGTTCTGCTGTTCCCCCTTCAGTTGCTCCTGCTGGCGGGGACGGGTTCCTGATGGCTTCACATAAGCCTTCTCCTCGCGTTTTTCAAACAGGGGGATGTGGTTTTCACAGCTTTCTGCTGGCTGTTGGCTCAGGCTGCAGAGATTTACACAGTCAGCCAGGGCCAGCCCGAGTTCAGGCTCCACCGCCCCTTGGAGGAACAGCTTGAAGTTGGTAAAGCTGTTACGAACGTGTGAGCGCTGCCAAACCCAAGCCACGTTCATGACATACATCGTCTGTAACTCCTACAGGCACTGGGGTAATATTTATCTTCCTGGCCAAATGCTTTAAGTAGGGCCAGCATTTTACGCCGTTAGTAACGTTACATGCGTTGGATCATATGGAATCTTGGCAGCATTATCTCACTGTTCCCACTCTGTGTACAGCCACAGTGGGATTAGGGAGGCACGTTCATACGGAGCATCTTTGTTTTGAGCATTTTTCTGTGCAGAGCTTGTATTTCACATTTGAGATGGCAGCATATTTAAGTGTATAGAAAATGCAACCTGTTTCCCATCCAGTATCCCAGGAATCTGAGGTACATGCATCAAGCATCACCAAAGGCATGAAAAAAAAAGGGGTTCTTCATGTTTTGGACACTGTTCAGCTGTATGTTGTGATTTAACCAAGCCGATAAATGTGATCCAGAATAAGGGATGAGTGGAGAGAAAAGGGAGTGCAGCAAGGGAGCAGGGTAATAAAGCAAAGGCTGTCACAGAATATGTAGAATAATTCATTGCAATTCACACAGTGATAATTATGGAGCATTACTTGAAACACCCATCGCCCAAACGAAGTGGTTCAGTGGAGTGGTGGAAGTTGTTAACATAAAAATGCGGACGGGGTTCTCTGCAACTGGTTTCCAGACTTGATACCACTTTGCATTATTGTCAGTCCAAGTGAATTCCTCGGCTGTGAATCATTAACATACACCATGGGATGGCTCTGCACGATACCTGCCTGTTAATCACAGTCGTCTGCTCTTGACTGGGTCTCTATAAATCCCCAGTAGGTCACCAGCATCCCTGAAATTGCGCTGGGTTTTGGGAAGAACCCTTAAGCACAGGTCACCAGGATGCAGTTTTCCTTGCAAATTCTAACTCAGGAGGGGTTGAGGGCAAGACTCTCTGTAAATCGATACAGCTCCAGTGCACTGAATAAGGAAATGCTGGCTGATGCCAGTGCAGAGCTGGTCTCTCCGTCCTCCTCTGCTCTCAGCTCCGTCACATACAGCACCCTGGGTGAGCTGATCTGACCGTAGCCAAACTGATCTGACTGCAGCCAAACTAATCTGACTGTAGCCAGCATCTGTGCAGAGATTGAATAGGATTAAGCCCTTCCTATGGGCAGTGAAAAGGTAGAAAAACCTTTCTGAGCCTTTGTGTTTCACTGGCAGAAAAACAAAGCTGTTGAGAAAATACATTCCTAACAAATGACATATTTGCTCTTTAAGGGGTTATTCCCCTCCTTTATGTATTCACAGAGATGATAAACAACATATGGCTTAACTGTGCTGTCCCCATCTTGAGAAGAGGTGTCATGCCTCCCTCCCAGAGGCACTGCGAGCTGCAATTACTGCTCTGAAGTGATGCAAGATCCCCTCTCGAGCAGCGTGCTGCAAAGGTTGTTGTTGCTTGACATGCAGCAGAGCATCCAGCCAGTGTGGAGTTGTTATTGCACCAGCTACAGCACAAACACAGAAGGAGGGACCGTCCCTGCCCGCAGAGATCTGACAGGCAGGGAAGTCAAGGCAGGGATGAATGTGGCCAAGCAGGTTTGGGGCAGAGCTGCTGTATAGAGACAGGTCTTAAAACTTCATCCTCAGCAAACAACTCCGAGTTGTATGTTCCTAAGTGGGCAGCATCAGTGTGTTGTGGGCTAGAACTGGGCTTTTATGGGTGCCAGACCCAGGTTTGAAGGATGCAGCACAAGGAGGGTTAGAGCATAACCCTACTCATAGGGCTACGGAGGGAAGTTTTCTTGCTGCCTGAGCTGGGGAGAGGACCAGACTGTTAAACATACAGCGTTTCCAGATCTGGAAGATAATAGTTCATCTCAGCCAGGGCATAATAATGCTGTAATACAAACCCCAGCTCGTCTGCATGAGACTCCAGCAGCAGTCGAATCCCTTCACAGTGGGCACTGCTCCATTATTTAAAAATCAATAATAAAATATGAAGCTTTTATCGATTCTCCCCATTTTTTTATATATTTTTTTTCCTCCAGGAGGGTTTTTTTGCTATCACTGGTGTTTGGCTGTTTCTTACTCAACCTCTTTGTTTTCCTATGGGCACCTTCATCTCACACACAAACCGCAGAGCGCAGTGGGGTGAAATCCAGAGAAGCAGCTTTCCCATCAAGACAGTGGAAGGGTCCTGGGGTGGGGGGGGCTGCAGTGATTAAACCTTATAGTAGAAGGGTTTAGGGGGGTTTCTTCTTTAAGGCATCTCTCTGCACATCACCTCTGCGGTACGTATAAAGTTTATAGGCGCTGTACGAGTGCGGGGGGAGGCA
>NW_009942271.1:22982-39387 GCF_000696875.1 Nestor notabilis | reverse complement strand
GGGGGGGTGGTGTATTTTTTTTCTTTTTTAATAAGCAGCCAACTGAATAAACAATGGAAAGAGAAAAGTTCAGACTGATGTATGCTTAACTACCTGAAAAACTTGTTCTTCTCAGTTATTTCCTGTATGCTTGAAACTTAGGTGGGTTGAGAATTGCTCTAGCTAAAGTAGACCAGTCCCAAGAATTGGATGAGAAACTGTTTATCTTTATAAATATCTAGTAAACCTAATTAATTGATTCAGCTGGATAACAAAGAATAGAAAATGCCAATAAAGATTGTCCCTTTAACACGCACATCCCTATTTCTCTTTCTGTAAAATCTGCCTCAAAGTGAGGTTTCAGATGGGTAAGATTTCCATAGTAGAACTGCAGGGAAAAGATTCAATATTTGGTCTGTGTAACCTACTTTTGCTTTTAGTACTAGAGAAGAAAGGTGTGGGAGTTTATTTTTATTAAGCTAGGAATGTCTTTTGAGAGACTTTGCCAGCACTTAAATGGTTACTGTATATGGAAACAGTTCTTCACCTTTTTGTTCAGTGTGAAAGGCAAAAAATTGATGCAAATATGAAGCAATGTGTCAGTTCTGCTAAATAAAAATGTGCACAGTAAAACTAAATCACATACATTGAAGTGTTATTTTGGTTTTATGGAAATGTAATCTGTGTTATGACATTTGCATTTCATATAACTGCTATGGATAACTAATCTTCCAATGCATTGCATACCATTTTGTCACCAAAAAAAGTAATACTGTATCATCTGTTTCCACCTGTACACTAGATTATTCCATGACAAATGTATCAACATCAATTGTATAAATTCACTCAAGAACCAATGAAAAGTATGGATACATTTAATAGAAAGATTTCTTTTTCCCTTAAACACTACACAGCTATTAGAAGATATCATAGCTTGGTAGCAAATAAAAAATTACAACTTCAAACACCACAATATATGGATGTTTGTATGGGTTGTAAGACTTCTGAATTTTGAGTGAAAATTAAATACATCAACACAGACTGCCAATAAGGAACCTTAACTGGAACCTTATGAAATTGCATGTTTCCCATTCCATGACAAAAATTCATAGTTTCCAGCTCTAAGACAGTTTGCATTCTGCTACATAGTACAAAAAAAAGTGAGACTTAAATACAAGTGAAAATACTAAGTAGATTTGGGATTAGTATCCTTTCACATTTCCTTCTGTGTCCCTTCCTTTTGTTTTTTAGTTTTCCTTTTGCTTACCTAAGTCATTATCCAACATCCCCAAAGTTCCAATGCTCCACAAATGCCTTTGGGGGAAGTTTTAACACAGGGGTCGTACATGCTTTAGCCCAATGTCACAATACTAGTACAAACAAAAATTGCCCAACTCACTCATTTTGGAAATCAGTCAGAACTAAGGGGACTTTACAGGAGTAAAAAGTACAAGAGTAAGCCTTGGAATTTATTTCCCAGCCCTTGAAATCACTTGGGCTGAAGGAGCAGGACTCCTTGCAATAAGAAAACAATATGCTCTAGTAAAGTGTAGTGTCATACACCAATAGATGAGACATGGCACTTCAAGTAATTCATTGATTTAGCAACAGACTTTTCATCGACTTTCAATGACATTCGTACTATTTAGTTATCAAGGGACATTTCAAAGAGGTAAATCTGTGTCTAATATACAGAATGGCCAAGCTAACTTAAAATTGCATGTATGGTCATTTGATTATTTCTTAGTGTAATTAAGGAAGGTCAGCTTTAAATGTGTTTGTTTCCTTTCTTCGGAAGGTTGTGTTTTCCTGTCTGTTGTGAAAGCCAATGCAAAAAAGATGTCTGTTCACTTGACAGTAGCTTTCTGCAGTGACATAGCTATTTTTGGCATTCTTTTGTGTGCTAGGCTAGAAGGAGTAGCAGCTTTTTAAGCTCCAATGTGTAAATGTCCCCATTTATACCCTAGCTCTGCAAAAATAGGGGTTTGTGCATATTGCAGTCAATATACACACACAAAAGAGAAAAGCAAAATTAAAAAAATATAATTCTCATATTAGAAAACTGAGTACTTACCTAGTGATAGCAGCTGGAATGAAAATGGCTGAAAGCAATAAAAATCCATTTTACCATTTAGTACAGTTTGTCAGACTAGAGAAATGGGATTGAATTTCAAAGCCACAGGCAAGCTGGCAGAAATCTGTGGTTGTGCAGTTGATAGGGGTTTTTTCCCCCCCTTTTTTCCTTTTTCTTTTTCTTTCCTTTTTTTTTTTTTTTCTTTCTTATTTACAACTCTTTTGATAAGCCTTCAGCAAGTTACATAGGTTGTTCTAGTTGTATCTCCTTTGACTGGATTAGAATACTTGATGACAGTTTGGATAAGTTTGAGGCAGATGGTTCTTGACATTTTTCATGCCATCAGTTACAAACCATGCAAGGAAACTCTTTCATCCTTTGTTTATCCTTCACTTAGAAGCCACTATGGTAGATCGTTAAACTTTCATTTTTCACAGTGCTGATTAAGGCGTACTACAAGGCAGATGTTATGCAGCACCATTTTTAACAATTTACATTTAGCACCAAAGCTGGCTTTGTACTTGTTCCAGTGGATCAATTCACATTTCAAAAACTTCAAGGTCAATCTCTAAGCATTGCTACTCTGTTGAACAACTAAATGTTTCATAAAGTTTTCCCTGTGACTGTAGCACTTGAAAATATGTGCTGGCCACTCTGTTTACTTGTTTATATCTGCCAAAATGAATACAAGTATCTGTTGTTCATCTCTGCTACAATCAAATGACAAATATAGTTGTATAAAATCCAAAGACTTAAGCTAAACAGAACAAAAGATTACTATTTCAACAGATAGTATGTAAAAATAGTCCTCATTTATTTTCAGTATCATCATTTCAAAATAACAAATAATTGCTATTCAAATGGCAGTTGGTCTTAATTTACATCAGGTCAAGCAATAACATTTCACGGATAAATACGTTTACTGGTTTACTTCACATCTTTATGTGCATTTTTTATTTTATGATTATGTAAATTATATACTTCCCAGCACAAACTCTAATAATAGCTATATGTGAACAAAAATGGATAAAGGCACCTTTAGAGAACAGCAGAATAATGACAATAATGACAAAACACAATAAAAGTAATTCATGGCAACTTCATTTTTAGAAGACTTTGTGTTCTATAGAAAACTGAGTAGTTACAAATGTTTGAGCTCATCTGTAGGTGATGTAAGTCACCATTTTTTACTGAAACTTTTGAAATTATCTGTTCATTTTAAGTGGAGTTTATCTCTAGCCAGTCGTAGCAGTAGGGTGAAATGTCTTGTGCTGGTGACAGTTTCACTAATGGACAATAGAAGGAAAATGAACTTTCAGTACTTGAAGACTACTTTTAATTCAGACTCTTTAAATAATCAACAGAAGATGGAAAATAAAAAAGAGTATATGAACATTTAAAAGCATATTTTCTTGAATGGCATGACAGCTGACCAGCATGAATTTACAAGAATTTTTATTATTTTTAAAGAATGTGGGAATTTTCTATGCATTTGTATATTTTTATTTAATTAAGATGTAGCAATATGTCTTATTAATTATTATTGTCATGAAGTTCTACAGCAAAGATTAGCAGATTGAATTATAATTTCATCCTCTGATACCTTCTGATCCTCATCACACCCTTTTCTTATGCTCAATTTATTCTGGGTTTTTTTTATTGGTTTCCTCCCCCCACACCCCACACCCCACCTCCCACCCCCCGAATCTGTGCCATAAGGACTTTTCTATCCCAGTCCTAATTCCCTCAAGACTTCCCATCTGTTACAGCTACTTCACCCTTTACATCTAAAACTATTTCTTATCTGTATCTCTACCTATTATTCTATCAAATTTATGTTCTGGCTCTTCTCAAATTAAAAATGGGTTTCATCTCAGTAGTTCACTTGAGTAATGACCAAAAGGCAATGAAATCTTGTTCTTGGGATAAATATCTGTGCTATGGAAAAAAAAAATACCTAGATACAAATCTATCAGGAAAAATATTTTCTGCTCTGATCCTATAAAATCTTAATTTCAGTAGTATCTGGGAATGCCTTCATTTCACTCGAAGAATTACAGACACTATAATTGTCAGTCATGCTAACAAAAACATGGGGAGTACATAGATAACACATGGTTACAACTCTGCTGCAGAAACCATCCGGGAAATCTTATGAAGAAAAGCCTACTGAATCTCAAAAAAAGGTTTGAAATGATGCTGACTTCAGTTAGGTATCTGTCTTAGATTTTATATTCTTTCCCCACCTAATCCAGTACACTAATCTATGTTTATAAAACCTTGAGCAAATAAGGTTCAGAGTAATGACGTCTGTGTCATTCAGGAATGCGTAATGGTCTTGCAAAAGTACTGCCACAGATAGTGTCTTCCTTTTCAATAGCTGTATCAGCAAAAATAAATATAGGAGATGGATGTAAGTGGGAACAGGTGAATTTCATCTTATTTTTTGTTATATTATCCTGTCTTACAACAATATTTATCATCCTAGTTTGATTTACTATAATTTATGTTTGCCTTTTATTTTCTCAGAAGAAAAGACTATCAGCCCTCCAAGCATAATGGAGAAGCAATGTTACCTAATTATTCCAAACTATCTTGTGCTTTCATACACAAAATATAACAGTCAACATACTGCTACAAGTTTGCTGATATGCAAGCTGTGGTCAAGATAAAATATTTAACAGCAGAAAACTACACTTGCTAGTGCAGCTGCTATAATGGGAATTTAAATAAGGAAAACCAATTCTGTTTACTCTCAGTTTTGAAAATACACATGAAGCTAACTACATTCATCCGTAAATTATCTTGATAACAACTGAAGATTGGTGGATAATGGAACTTGACCATTTAACTTAAGCACACAAAGCAGGTGCAGGAGAGAGAGAAAGCATACTATCAACGCATATGAGCAGCTACACTACCAACACATATAAAAAAGAACTGATGTTATCATGGAAACTGTGTAAGTAAAGCTTAGAGAGATTGCACTGTCATAGTGCACCAAGGTTCATCTCCAGACTCAGCATAGCCTCCTGTGTAGAGTTACGTGTATTTAACTGTTTAGGAACAGAAAAAGAATAAGGAAAAAAAGAAACAAACAAAAAAAAGAAACAAACAAAAAAAAGAAAATAATAACATGGGCCAGATCCTTGTAAACTGGTATCACTCCATGGAAACAAATGCAGAAATGCAGCAGTTCCAGCTTGTGCTAGCTGAGGATCTGACATTACATGGAGAAATCCAGAGGCACCTGCAGTTCTGTGGGGCTGAATAATTTATGAATACATGAAATGTTCTGAATAACATATTTGTGAATATTTTTCCATTCATTCCAACCTAATTCTTTCACAGACCATGTTCTTTAAACCCATTTATTACAAGCTCACAGTAAAACTGTGGCAGTGACAATTATTTGGCCAATCCCCACAAGTTTCAGTTTCTTTGCCTACTGCAGTTTTACTGGGAAGTGAAGAGACTTGACTATTTTAGTGTATTCTTCTTCTGACAGTTCTTAGCAAGTGATAGACAAAGGACAGACAGGTAATCTTTGATTAAGAGGACAGATACAGTCTCTGCTGGCATCTCTAATTGCTTTGGCTACACTATAAATGTTATTTCAGCCTTTTTGCAAATCTACGTTGCATTTTAGATGTAGCACCCATTAAATATTAGATCAGTTTCTCAACTCTACTGAAAGTCAGATAAGGTGAAGGTAAAAGCCTCGGTGTAATCTATCTCTGAGCACCTCACTAAAATCCTTCTCTTAGGATCCCATAGGCAAACCTAAAGATCAATTAAAAAGTCAGTACCCAGCACTACTGCAAAGTTGATGGGGTTTTTTTAGAGGGGAGATCTGCCTGCTGCCCATGCTAAGGAGCAGGCTCACTGTCTACCAGTGGGACCACCACACACCCAGTCTGGTCTTCACGAGAGGAAGAGTTCACACCCCAAGGTCACACACCAGGTTCGCAGCTCATCAGCTACAGAATTTCTCAGCAATGGCTGAAATTCTGGCAAAGCCTGGGCAATCATCCCCTCCAGGTACAAATCTTCTACAAGAATGTTGCTGAAAAAAATCTGACCATCCAAAAACTTTCTATAGAACAGAAATAGCTTGTTGCATTTCCAGATGCACAGAGGTGAAATGCATTGTGCTTCCAGTCATAAATGTATATATGCAAAACTCTACTGCAGCAAAAACATTCTGGTAGCAACATTTTCATACATTTCCTATATGTAAAGGTCTTTGAGGATGTCTGCAATAGGATGAAATGTGATGTGAAGCTTTTTTAGACAGCCAGTGTCCAAACTGATGCCTCCTGAAGTCGATTTACTATGTCTAGTCCAAGCCTGATCCTAGACTCCCTCTGTCCTGCTCTCACCCAGAGCAAGAGGTCCCTGTTGAGGTTAACGTGAACAGAGTTTGTATTGGTTACCTGCACTCCTACCATAAATGTCCTGTGTGATTTGCATGTTGGAGGCATATGTAAACAAGTAGCAGAACCAAAAGTTTACATAGACCCTAATGTGAATCCTAATCCAGTCCCTTAAGCAGAAACCTTCATTCCTATTGCCTACTTTTCATCAAGAAATCTTGTGTCATATGTACACCTGTACCAAGAATACTGGAGGAGCTGTGCTGTCCTTGCATGTGCACAATTTCCCACTAGCCTTCCTGATATTAATGTATGCATCCAAAGAGGAAAATTGCCCTCTGTGAATGTTGTAACAATCAGAACAATGAAGCATTGTGCATCAGACTGTTAAAGATGTTTCTAAACACTGTGTTCAATTCAGTCCACTTGATTTCCAAAGCTCCTCTGGACAGAAATGATTTAGAAAACAACTCACAAGTAAATTAAAGCTCTTCTAATAAAACAAATATTTCACAGTTCATTTAATCTAAGATATTGAAAAGAACTGCCAGTACTCAGGTACGTGACCCGAAGCACAGAACTTTATTGCTTTCTCCACCAGGGATTAGAAATGTTTGGAATAAAACAGATGCTGCTAGGCAGGGCTTCCTTTAACCTAACAGTCATATCCCAGGCAACTGATCCTTTCCCAAGAAGTAGATCAAAAAACCCAGGGGAACTGAGGTCAGGAATATTTCACATTTTGGGGGGCTTTCACCTGTGACATTACAGAACAAATTAAAAATTAACGACTAAATGACTGAAATAATTTGAAGCATCTGTATTTGGTAATATGCATTAAGAGCTTTACATTTTCTGACAATATTTTTTTCCTAAGTGTTTTATTACACAGTGTGCCCTGCTGATGCACAACTCTCTCTCCTCTTTCTTAAAAAAACTTTCCTCTCGCCACTTGTCCTCACATACCTCTTTATCTCTCCTTTTGTTCCATTCCATAAATGCTTGTTCACAAGATGCAAAAGAGCATTGTTACAGTGGTCATCCTGCAGATGAAGTTCACATCACACAGGTAACACAAGGTCTCTTCCCAGAACACTTTTTCTTTGTGGCCAGTTATGACTAAATAGAGATTGCAAGCGTCAGACTAACCAGACATGTAAATTTGCTTTCAATAAACAGATTTTTCAGGGCATAATGTAGTTAGGTGCTCTCACTGCGTGGTGTAGTCTATTTCACATTCTAACATGCTAATAGAAAACAAATTATATTAAAGGAACTACATCTCTTCCATATTAATCTTAACAAGCCAATGTTTTATCAAAGTTTTCCAACTCTAATCTCTAGATGAACTGACACTTGTGCAGTCTGAAATAACTAATGCATTGCCAAGGAAAAAAGAGTTAGTTGCATTAAGTATCACCCAGTCACAAAGTTTAAACTAATTCTGATTACCAGCACCAACACAGTCTGTTGTTTAAGTACATAAACTACACAAGGTCAGCCTCAGCCAAACATGGTACCTATGTTTTCACTTAAAGAAGGAGCAGATCCACAGTGGTACCTTTTTATTATATTAGTCTCCACAGACTGCTCAGAAAGGCTGGCAGAAGTTTCTCATGGAAAATGCAGCAGTTCATTCCAAAAATTGTTGTAGTAATATTGGAACTTCTGACGCTCTCACCATCTCCAAATAAAAGATTAAGACCACAAACCCACCTCTCCCACTGTTCTTCAAAAGCACTAAGCCTGGCTACATACGCCTGCTCCACTTACACACACACAAATCCGTGGGGCTGGATGGGTTACACGGAAGACTGCTGAAGGAGCTGTCAGAGGAAGCGGCTGAGCCACTCTCCATCATCTATCAGCAGTCCTGGTCCAGTGGGCAGGTCCCAGAGGATTGGAGGTTGGCCAATGTGACACCCTTACAAAAAGGGCAGGAAGGAAGACCCCAGAAACACAGGCCTGTCAGCCTGACCTCAGTGCTGGGGAAGGTCATGGAACAGGTCATCCTAAGTGAGGTCATAAAGCATGTGTGGGTAAACAGAGGGATCAGGCCCAGTCAGCACGGGTTCATGAAGGGCAGGTCCTGTTTGACCAACCTGATCTCTCTCTACAGCAAGGCGACCTGCCTGGTTGATGAGGAAAGGGCTGTGGACATTGTGTGTTTGGACATACGTAAAGCATTTGACAGTGTCTCCCACAGTGTTCTCCAGGAGAAATTGGCTGCTCATGACTTGGAGTGTATTCTTCTCTAGGTTGGAAACTGGCTGGATGGCCGAGCCCAAAGAGTGGTGGTAGCTGGTGTCACATCCAGTTGGTGACCAGTCACTGGTGGTGTCCCTCAGGGCTTGGTGTTAGGTCCAGTGTTGGTCAGTATCTTCACTGATGATCTAGATGAGGGGATTGAATGCACCCTCAGTAAATTTGCGGACGACACCAAGTTTGCTGGAGGGTAGGAATACTCCGCAGAGGGACCTGGACAGGCTGGATCAATAAGCTGTGGCCAGTGGTATGAGGTTCAACAAAGCAAAGTGCCAGGTTCTGCATCTGGGAAACAAAAACCCTGTGCAATGCTGCAGGCTTGGGGAAGAGTAGCTGGAAAGCTGCTCGGTAGAAAAGGACCCTGGGGGTGCTGATTGATGGAGCTGAACATAAGCAGCTTGTGCCCAGGCAGCCAAGAAGGCCAGTGGCATCCTGGCCTCTATCAGCCGCAGCGTAGCCAGCAGGGCCAGGGCAGTGATCATCCCCCTGTACTCATCACTGGTGAGGTTGCACCTCAAATACTGTTCAGATCCGGGCCCATCACTACAAGACATTGAGGTGCTGGAGCGGGTCCAGAGAAAGGCAGCAAAGCTGGTGAAGGGCCTGGAGCACAAGTGTGATGAGGAACAGCTGAGGCAACTGGGGTTTAGTCTGGAGAAGAGAAGGCTTGGGGGGTTAGGGGGTGTCTTATTGCTCTCTACACCTACCTGACAGGAGGTTGTAGTGAGATGAGTGTTGGTCTCTTCTCCCAAGTAACAAGCGATAGGACAAGAGGTGACAGCCTCAAGCTGTGACAGGGGAGGTTTAGATTGTGTATTAGCAAAAAATTTCTTCACAGAAAGGGTAACCAGGTATTGGAACAGGCTGCCCAGGGAAGCGGTGGAATCACCATCCCTGGAAGTGTTCACAAACCGTGTACATGAGGCCCTCAGTGATACGGTTTAGTGGTGGTCTTGGCAGTCCTGGGGTAATAGTTGGACTTGATGATCTTAAAGGTCTTTTCCAACCTAGCTGATTCTGTGGTTCTACAATTGACTCGATCCAAAGGAGACTCAAAAGCTGTTGCTGTTACTTGTTCATTGTCTTCTAATCAAAGGTAATTTGATAAATGAAATTGTATCTCTGAACTCATGGAGAAATTTAATTCCAATTGAAATCAATGGGATTTATGGGCCTAAGTGCCTTTGAGACTCTAAATCTTAGTATGTGTTTTACTACCATGTAATAATCAATAGTTCTCAAAGCATGAGGACTAATAATGCTCCAGAGCCCTTATGAAGATGAAGGTACTTTTTAACTGATGTCTCTAAGGAGACAGAAAATTATTATTTGCTTTCTTATATATCATCAGGAACACATTAAAAGTCAAATCAGTTGAACTTTTAATAAATACATGTGAACAAGTATCATCAAATTGACAACCACTGATTTATTCATCTGTTTTTCAGATATAGTGATTGAGCAAATCTGTCTTGCTAGAAGATTCACAGATAAACAGACATCCATTGACAGCATATACTGTCATGAGATAGGCTACATTAGCTCCTCTATTGAGAAAATGCAGTGAAATTCCACAAGACATTAATAATGCATGGTCTTAAGAAAAGAATCAAGTAAAATTGCTACTGTTTTCAGGTTATTTGAAATAAATATTTCTAGGGATAAAACCAGGGAAAAAAGTGTTTTAAAATTTTATTAGATACAAGCATAAAGTTTTTCTTTGCGTATAATTTTCTGCCTTTTATTATTTGGCATAATTGCATGATCAGATATGTAAGCTAGTAGGATATTTCAGTAATTAATATAATGTAAACCAACAATAATAGAAGAGCTTGGATTTGCTAGTTCATTAGCTTGCTTTTTGCAAACTTTTTCATGTTCCTGTATTGTCTTAGTTAAAAAAGATAAAAAATTATTTCATTGAGAAAAATATTTTTCTATACACACTTTATCTTACTGTTTGCGCTGAACTGAAGTACTGAAAAGCTTGGGGCTAGATTATCAAGTACTCGGTATCAGGATTTCACTGTCTGACAAACACGACAGATTTATGTGAAGACTAGAGCTTTTCTGAAAGATCAGGCCTTCAGGTACTTAAACTTTGGAGTATTTATTTTGCTGGGTTTTCCACTAAGTCGTTTCAGTCTGAGTGCAAGCACCCCACATTATTTTGAAAGCAGTGAGTTGGTAAATTTCTTTCATACACATACATTCAAACACTACATTGCCTTTGGAGTTGGTCAGTAACTAATAAAAAATTACATACACCTGTTAACAGCAGAACATATGAACAAAAAGAAATTGAATAAAACTAGCAGACTTTTTAGGAAAAACTTAGGAATGTAACCTGGGCTTTTGCCTGCCCCAGCTCGCAGAAGGGGTCTAGGTCAGATATGTTCCTAAACACAAGATTTTAGGCAAAATCTGCTTTTCCTGCAGTAAAATTAATATGAAGAAAAAGCCTACCAAAATAGTCTTATCTAGGGTTTCTACTTTGCAAAGGCTTTGGAGAGAAGAAATTTATCATATTGAGCTAGAAGCAAAAGCATACTATACAGTCAACTTCTGCTAAAGCGTGCTTACAAGTAACCCATGAATACAGTATCTAAGCAGGTATATAATATTCATAAGTTTGTAAATAATAGATTGGTTAGACTAACTTAAAGCAAACCTGGTGAAAGAAAACCAGTAGGCTTTGGACTTTACTTAATTATATCTAACCAATGTGAATAATCTACTCCAATTTGTTCCACTGATAAGGTGATTGGAAGGAAATGGTAGATGCCAACATGACAGGAATTCTTTTACAGTGTCCATTTCCAAAGAAACCAAACTGAAATTCTGTCTTCAGTTAAAAATGAAAAGGCAGAGTTCAGACTTCAAAGTGTACAGCTTTTTCTGGAAAAGGGACAGAAGAAAGTCATCATTTTTATGCTAACAATAGTAGAAATAATGCCTTTTTTTCTCTTATCTTTACATAGACACAGCCATTGTTGGTCCTATTGTGGATTTAACCTACATTTTGAGAGCTGGGCTAGTTCCATACTGACAAATAACCACTGCTCTTGTCCCAAAAAATCTGCACCACCGTCTTCTCTTTGCACAGCTCTTGATGTGAAATGGTCATGGAAAGAAAGAGCATTACCTTACTTCTTCTCATAGTAGCCCTTGCCTAACCAGTCTTTACAAAGCTATTCAGTATTTCTAAGTTGCCTACCTTTTCTTCCTCCTGTGCTGCAAAAGCCATAGTTACAATAGGGAGCATTATTTTTACACAGTTTGCCTGATTTTCTCTTTTATTAGCTTGTAAAGAATAAAACAGAGCAGTGGCAAGGAAAATCTGTTCTTTGTCAAATACCTGCCCTCTTATACTTCACGTGCGTATGGCTTTGCAGTGTTCTTAGTGCTCAGTTTTGAACTGGGCAGTGTTGGGACAAGTGTGATCATAAATTTCCTTGTGACAATATAAATGCCTTTTTACATATTTGCTATTCCTTAGCAATTATCTTTGCTAATCAATAATTTTCAGTCTTTAAATGCAAGGCCCACATTAAGTTCTAGTTATCATTTTGTAGACCTATGATGCTCTCACTGGTAATCCTCAAGATCCAGCAATATGTCTGAAAGGAAAACAGAGACAGGTCAGGGATTCTTAGTATGCTCTGATGTGACCCGAGTTCAATGTGTGGAGATGGCAGCTGATTTACATTGACTTCCAACACATTGAGTATTGCGGCAATTCACAGTTAAACCAAACACTGTTCCTTAAAAAGCTGTCATCCAAATTGTGATCAAGATATGTGAATAAAATTAAATATCTGCAGATTGCCAAATTCTAGCTATGTACAGACTGCGATTTCCAAATAACTTCCTCTTTTACTATAGTTTCTAAAATGTTGTGTTTGATGGCCATGCACAGGGATCTTCCGCACCTCCGAAGAATACAGACCATTTTTTAACAGTACTAATGTGAATTCTTCCATTCTGTCTTGATCTGTGCCAAAAGCTACATTAAAAGCAGGACTCCATGACATATCTCCTGAGGAGATGTCTATTTTAACAGAAGATTAAAAAAAAGAAACAAAAACAGGGCAGCCACAGTAATGTATTTTCCAAAGTTCTGTGGTAACAAAGGCTTCTAGAGATTTGCAGGAATAGCAGCCTTTCAGTCAACCAGGTGAATTATGTACACAGTGGAGGATTAGGCCCATTGACATTTCTCACAGGATGCAAAAAGAGAAGGACACTAGGTACATCTATCCTTAGACAAAGAGGATGATATTTCTCTCCCCTTATTCTCTGAACTACTTCTTTCCCCAGCTTTGGTAATTTGGAATAGCCTCTCAGTGCAACAGCACTACATCTATCTATTACTTAAGAACTCCAACAGTAGCTATTCATAAATCCAGGGTAAATAGGTAGCTTGGCTATGTATCTTCCTTCTCTCGATGGACAGATGAATGGCATGAAATAGTCAAGGTGGAGACAGCTATTTATAAACTGTTTGGCCAAAATAAAAGCATAAATTTTGAAACTCTTAGTGTTAGATACCTGATGCTCAATATTCTGCAAATCAGTTAGACACATCTCAAATACATATTCCATGAATCATGTTTAAGTACCGTTTCTGGCCATTTCTTACCATTAGGATTTAATGCTCCAAATTGCTTGTCAGTTTGTGAAGTACTTAAAATATTCAGCAAACAACTAGCAAATTGTTAACTAAGGCTGTATGTCAAATAAAATGGTGCTATGAAACAGAAAAATGTGTTGTACTTAACCTGCTAAGTGTTTCAAATGTAGATATGAACTTTTTTTTTTTAAACCAGAAAGAGTTGTCCATCTCATATAAAGAATTTGGAGCTTTGATTTATTTCATTATAGCGCAACACCATTTATCTGTAACTGTACTAGATTCTGTAAATGGTAGGGCAAATAATAGATCAAATTAAGTTCTCAGATTACTAGACAGGTTAGTCAGGTTTAGGTTAAAGTTTCCTATAATTGTACCAGGGGATATGACTAAGACATAGCACATTTAATTTAAATTTCTAATTTTCTTTCAGTGGATATTTAAATATGTTTTTCTCCTGCTAAGAACATTTACATTAGGAGTTCCTTCCAATTATTAATGAAACTTTGATATATATTTTTATTAAAAAATTAAAAGCTGCAGATTTTTCAGTAGAGGTACTGGGCCAAATCTGTCTCTGATGTAAATCTGGATAAACGGACTAACAGCAATAACACTGGCCCACAGTGGTGTTTTACTTAGCCTTATATGTGGTTTGCCTCTCAATTGTATTCAACTTCCTATGGAACACTGTTAATAAAGATACAACTTGTTATGTTTTAAAGGTATTTGAAAGCCTTCTGGAATGAAGGGGCATTTTCAATAAGTATTACTCTTCCATTGCTACTAGTGACTATATTTAAAGATACATCAGTTTATGAACACACCCACTGCATGTGTACAGAGACAGAAAATATCACAGGACTAAGTAACCTTGCAAAGTACATAAATTAGCATAATTATACAAAGCTGCAATATGGACAAATTTAAGACATGGCCAATAGTGGGGGCTAAATAAACAAGACTTCATTAAGAAAAAAAAGGCAGGAAATAAATATGAATATACAACTATAATTCAAACAGAAATAATAAAAACTTTATTTTAAAGGATGCCTTGAAATAAGCGTTCAAAGATTTCCCTTAAAAGAGATCTTGCCTTCTACTTTAATTATATTTGTGATAGAGAAAGACAGCATTCATACAGCATCTGTGGCTAGCTGTACATGTTGTTGTGCTCACATATATTCTTTGATTAGTGTCTGCAGGCAGTACTGCATATTCCCTGAGTTTTGGCTTGACTTAGCCTACGCCATCAGTATTACTGAAGACAGTGGCAACAATCAGTGGCAGCCTGTGTAAGCTCATTGCACATTGAGCATTTACTGATGTACAGATACATTACAACAGATTTTCCATAGTAATTTCAGTTTAAAGTTCTTGTACTACTTGCAGGAATTAAAAAAAGGAAACTGGAATTTCATCACAGTATGACCCATGCTTAGTATACTGCTCAAGGATACACCAGTGCTCTTGCTTTCAAGTGATTTTAGTAGCATGCACAATTCCCCCACACTTCGTTCTCCACTTGTAAAGAGAGATGTACCTGATTTCATTCTTTTTCTGACTTAACTATTGATTTCAGAGCTGTAAAAAAGATGCATCAAAACCATAGATTGCAAGCAACTTTAATCTGTCAGGTGTACAAGAAAGATTATTCATAATCAAAACATCTATAGACAGTCTGATATTTCAGTACATTAGAAAGGCTTCTCAGTTCTATTATGATTTAAAAAAGGTTAAACACCACCCATAAAATTCTAATTAGAAAATAACTAACTCTAAGAGAGATATTCAGAGGAGGCTAGAGAGCATAACATCTTTAAGACATTATTAAAAAAAAAAAAAACAACCTACAAAAACACAACACTAACATGAAGATGAAACCAGCCTGTCCCACACTTCCAAATAATTCTCATTTCTTTTTGCAACCTACTGGCTAGTATAGTGTAAATAAGTGTATTTACACTACACTGGCTAGTGTAGTGTAAATAAGGCAAGATGGATGCCTTATTTACAGTGTGTACTGAATATTAGAAAACCATCCAAAAAAGTTTACATTCCAATTTCAGCCAACAGTAATGGAAAGTGTAACCTAAATTACCTTCCAAACCTTTCTTGCATCCATAGGTAAATTCAGCTAAATTCAGGAGAAATCTGTCTCCTGAATGCTTTGTTCAGAGTATGAAGTAGATCTGAGGCAGGAGCAGGGATGGGGTATATCACATTTGCATAAGGAAGATAGCTCCTTTGTAAACACTGATTCAGAATGGCAAGTCTAGCAATGACTTTTTCCCCCTAAACTCTCTCCCCTCTGACTTACACATCCTTGTAATATATACTGCTGTTTTGACTTGAGCTGTGCACCCAAATAGACTATTTGTGAGTATTTGTGATGCACAGATCTATTATGCACAGCTATCAGAGGTCAAACACAGAGCAATTCTATACCTCTGATGTCAGCCTGAACAGAAGCATTGTTCTTGGCAGTGACAGGAAAAAGGCACCACATCCAAATTACTGAAAGCCTTCTCATAGCAGAAGAAAAAGCTGTCAGTTTAACAGCTGAGCACAGAAGGTTCAACCGGTATATATCCTTCTCATTCAAGTAACATGAAACCCTGGAAAATAGAAAGAAGGGTGGGGGTGGGGGGTGGAGGTGGCAGGGAGGGGGAAGCTGGAACTGTGTCAGATTTTTTAAGTTGGAAAAGCTCTTGTCAATGCTGAACAAAGAAAACAGCCATTTGTGTTGCCAAGATAGTGCTACCAAATTACCAAATAAAAGAGAAAGAGGGAGCCTTGATATAAATATATAACATGTATGTCTGTAGATCGGTGTACTAAAAAAGAAAATATTCTAAATTTACTATAGTTTCTTATTTACTCTGCATAGTAGGATGCAAATATATATTAACATGCCTACTCATACATAGGTATATGCTGATCTATAGTGAATCTATAAAATTTGTCCCCTATGTATATTTCCCTCTTGTGTGTTTCATTACTCAAAATGATAATAGTTCTGTCTAATTACCAGACTCATATCTTATTTACCCACAGTGTATGTTTCTTGAATAGCAT
>NW_009942271.1:12462-22951 GCF_000696875.1 Nestor notabilis | reverse complement strand
GCACACTGTACCAGGAAAAGAGGGGGATATCTTCCCTGCTTGGGGTGAAAGACCCTTTCACGCACCTTTGACAAAACCAACTTTAGCATGTAAGCAGCTATCTAATAATGACACCAGAAAAAAATGTTATGACTCTGGGCCATACTAAATAAAGGTGTAAGCTGTGTTGAGCCCTGTGGCCACAACCTCCGTACCTTTCCTTTAGAACAAAGTATTGCTTGGTGTAGGGGAAAAATGTTTGGAACTACAGCAATGATAAGTACCAAAATCTTCACCTTTTGCTCTCATAGTTTTAAAATGTAACCTGAACAAACAGCAAGCATTTGTAAAAGCTAAAGTGTGTCATCCAGTTTACAGGCTACATTTCATTTTCTAATGCACGAATAAGAGAGATTTAAAATGCCAGTAAATAGTTCTAACCCAGCTACTCACACAATGAAGCAATAGATGAGGAATATACATGCATCTGTCACCTGATCTGCCATGTGGTCCTTGCAGAAATAGCAGTCCTGATATGTGCTGTAGTATTGTTTTCCACTACTATAGGATAAGCAGTTTGAAAAGTGATGCTAATTTTTAGAGGAAGAACCACAAGAAGTAACATGATAAGACTGTTGTACATCATCACAGGATGAATTCAGAATATTAATGCATTACTCTGATAACATTAAAGAAAGCATTGACTCTAATTTCATTCCTGTGGCTTGCTGTTGCTTTTTTGTTATTACAAAGCAAAAATAGATCAGTTTTGCTGATTAGAAGTATCCATGTTCTTCTTATTTATCTTACACTTGAAGACGTAACACTTAACTTGTGACAACATAATTGTCTCCATAGAAACTAATTGACTTCTCATGAAATGGAACATTTGCACAATATTTGGACCCTGTTTCCTGAAAACCTAGTAAACGCATGTACTGCACAAACTATCACCACTGGCAGATTTCACAGAAACCTGTGAACCATTTTAGCAGGAATTTTTTAAAATAATACTGGTTTCCACCTCTAAGCAGCCAAAAATAAATCAATCATTACATTAGGACCAAGTAAACTTCTCAGCTATTCATCACGAGGATAGATACCTCAGTGTCCTTTTATGCTTGGATGTGGCTATGTTCAACCTAAACTGTGCATTTTGTCTCTGATTACTATGAATCGTTGATACACAGCACTGACTCACAAACCAAAGAAAATACTTTGAATGGTCTTTACAGTATAAAATGCTTTTCTTCTGCTTCCAAGCTGGGATCTTTAATTGTTGTTGAGGATCTCTTCAGGCTCAACTTTGACATCAAAATAGATTCCCAGAACCTTCTCAAATAAACAATTTCTATTGAAGTCTTTGGGAAAAGTGTGGATTTTTATTTCTTTTTTGACTGCAACAAATATTAAAATGAGGCTATATCCTCTCTTATATCAATACCCAAAATTGCTTTTGTGTGTAACAGTATGTGGGATACATCTTGGTTAACTTCATCCTTCAGACTGCCAGCAGAAATCAACAGGTACCGCCAGATCATAAGTCAACCCACATACTCAAGTATCTAAGAATAAGGTAATGTCTGGAAATGAAATGACAAAATTCTAATTAGCCTCAAAACTACAGCACATCCCGCTATATTGCATGAGTTGAAGAGGGGAAAGCATTTCTTGCTGATATTTCCAGTGTTTTAGAAAGGTGAATATGAGAAGAATCTAGTGATACTTTTCCCCAACACATTTTCTACATTTTTCATTCTTTCTAATGAGTAAGTGTTTGCTATATCTCTCAATAGAAAATATATCTCATAACTTTTGGAGGTGGGGATGGGGTGTCTTTTGTTTTATCAGATTATGCAAAAGAAGGACAAATAAGGAAAAAGAATTCTTGAGCATCTGATGATCAGTACAACCTGAATACCTCAGGACAAGACCACTTACATGTGCGATTTTACCATACGATGCTGTCTTAGGTATTTGCCAGAAAAGAAAGAGATGGTGACAATAAAAGGCAAAAATGAACTTCATTCTTCCATAACAAGGCAATAAAAACCAGCATAATATAATTATTTTCCATAAGTCAGATCTTAACACATAGGGAACAAAAGACGAAAAAAAAAACCAAAAAAAGCAAACAAAAAAAACAACCATAGAACTTTTTCTTTTGTTCCAACATTTTGATATCATCACTACGGTTTTTTGAAAGAAGTTTGCACAACTTTATAAATCCTTTTTAGCCTTTAGGTCGCTCTGCTGAGGAATTTAAAAAGGATATCAGTGTAGGGTTACAGACCAGATTAGAATTCTCTTTGCTGCTAGCTATACGTGGCTGGAGGAATAAATAAGATGCATGGAGATGAAGTTTGTAGTTATCTCTTTTCCCATGTATTGACAGAATACATTTCACAATGCACTGACTGTTGGGATTTTTCTTTCTTTGTCTCCCATCCCTAGGATCTCTTGAGTATGTGAATATTTTGATTCTCTCCCTTGTTTCTCTATCCTAGTTTGCAAGTTTATCCCACACACCTGCAAGAACAGGAGCTTTCAGTCAGAAAGGGCTGCCAAAGCTCTCATGTCAAGGAGGAGGCATAATTTGGAGCATCTTTTTCAGCTTCACTAATAACAAAACACCTGTGAGCCAGGGAGTTTAAGAGATTGTGTCTTCAGCATTTATGAATCTTCCTCCCTGCTGTGTCACTTACCTCTTTGCCAGCTCAACCTGGCACAATCCCTCAGCATCTAAAATTTAAAAAAAAGAAAAAAAAGAAAAAAATCCTTTTGTCTCCAGTGAAAGCAGTGTGGGTGGAGAAGGCAGGGTAGTGGGAGAAAACAGCACCAGGAGCAGAAAACCTAAACCCCACATGAGCTGGTAAGAGTGACAAGCCTTGACATTCCTTCATATTTATTCTCAGTTTGTCAGTGGTTTGTTGTTGTTGTAGTTTTTTGCTTTAGGAAAAATAATGGCCAAGGGAAAATATAATCCTAATGATTCAAGGACCAATATTAAAGCTGCTTCTCTGCTTGACACTCCCATTGCAAAATTACCACAGTCCACTGAATTTTTATTTTTATTGATAAATAAAATAGCTGTGACAGAGAAGAGCTTCTAAGCCTATCTTTCCATAATAAATTGCTGAAGTGAAGAACTGCCATTAATACATTCTTGCCCTGAAAGGTTAAACCCTATTGAAAAGATTTTTTTAAGTCATTATCTTTACTGGAAAACTTCAAGGAATGCTCTGACAAAATTCTCTATTCTGAAGCTCTACCAAAGGTAGGGCATTTGATTTGCAACCAAACTAACAGCAGCTATACAACACGCTATGGTTAATTTGACCTCTGAGGACACTGAAGCACTTTGCTAACTATGCCAGACTCTGAGGCACAGAAATTGTCTTTTCATGTAATCTGAGTTACCGCTATCCCCTATGAGCCTTTTGAAGTTGTCTCAATACAAGTGTTAGGACTGAGGAATCCTTTGGTAGACAGTATAAATGCAAGACAGAAATCACTGAATAAATCAATTATTACATCTTACATTGTCATTCAATAGTTTTAAATAACTAATAAGGTTGGATAGATAGATCCCTATCTAACTATAGCAGACACAACACTTACCACCGCTGGAGACTTTTAACTGGTGCTGTAGTATTAGCATCAAAGCTTTGAAGATAAATAGCAGCTTTAAATACCAGAGTCACTACACCAGAGAAGTGACTGGCCAAATCTACATTTCTAGCCTTTTAAAGAACAAAATAAGGCTCCTACAATAGTTTCTGCTTTTAGGTTCGAGGTGGAGGTGGGATGCACCTCTGCCCACCTTCATGATACTGATGTTTAGCATCTTCTGAGCTTTTATCTTTTGCAATACATGTGAATAAAAATCTTAGATTCTTACAGCCTGAGAAGTAAGTTGATTTTAGGATATACAGATTTTGTATGCAAGATCTGTTTTATGTACTACATAAATGTAATGTACTACATTGCAGAAGTTATGTAAAAATAACAGTCTGAAATAAAAAGCCTGGCCAGGAGTTGACATACCGCAGGTTTCCCCTCAGTTCTGCTTGTGGGCCTCAGTACAATTTATTAGAAAACAACTTTCTTCTTTAACAAGGCAGTGCTGCCTGCTCTTGAGTTGTGCTACTCTGATACAATCATATGTTCTGCAAGCACAAAATGAGTGCATCTGCCATTCATATTCTTGTGCTTCATCATACAAACAACTTGAACCTGCCCTTTCAAAGCTGCCATCCTAGGTCATTAATAGATCACGTAAAGCATGTAACCCTAATGAGAGCAAGGGTCTCTATGGCGTATGCCTGACTTCAAGTTCAAATTCAAAGACAAAGAAATCCAGCTAAGACCTTTGTTCTTTTCTCATATGGCAAGCACTGAAAACCCCACTGGAAATTCAGAAGGACGGATACATTTTGTGGGTTTCCACAGGAGTAGGGCTTAATGCCTAGTACCTGTGGCTTGTGGAAGACCAGGTTTCAATAACCCCACATGCAGATTAGCTGGTAACTTTGGAAATACATATATTCAAATCTCACCGCAGCAAGAAAACAATATTTTTAGAAACATACTCTTAAAAAATTCACACAGTTCTTACATTCTAGAACATTCTCAAGTTTAGTTTTACAGCATATCTAACTTCTGGACAGAAAACCTGAATTGGTTTAAGTGGTATGACATTTCACTTCTGTACTACTTAGATATAATTCAGACAGCTTAGTGCTCAGTTCTGAGTCACTGTTTCTGAGTACAGTTTCTAAAGAAAACTGAAAGTTTCTTACATGTGTATTCTTTAGGAAAAAAAATAATTAAAAAATGACTGAAACAGCAAGATCTCAGACAAAGGCTAAAATGAAAACATAATGTTGAAGAAATAAAACGGAGAAGACATCCACAGGGAGAAGAGGGTATAAGAAAAAGAACTATGAGTGAAAAAAAGGCAATGTGAAGTTATTTTCTTCTTCCTGTTATGTCACTATTCTCTCATTCTAATTACCGTATACTTTAGAAGATAAAAAGGCAAAACAAGCAGATGAGAGATCAACAAAAACAATAAGCCTCACTCACAGATTAAAAGCAGGTGGCAGAATGAGAGAATAATATGGATGGAGAGGACTTCTGATCTGAAGGAGAATGAAGACGTGGACAGCACTTGCTGAGTCTGGGCTCCCAGCATCGCTGGGGAGCGTGGCAGCCCCCGACGCTGGGGCTCCTGCGGGGAGCCTGAGCTCACAGAACAGCACCATCCAGTTTCTGCTCACTCAAGTTCTCACTCAAGTAACATGAAACCACAGAAAGAAAACTAGAACTCTCAGATGTTTTAAGTTACAAAAGCTTTTGTCAGCGCTGAACAAAGAACACAACTGAGGCAGCATCATTGAATTAATAAATAAAAGGCAGAGTTTCAACATATATTCACATAATCTAAGTGTATAAAATATGCATATATATGATGCATATATCTCTCCTTATGGAAAGATACAATCAGGCATTCAGATAATTACATAAGTAACGTATTTAAAGCATATATAAGCATTATAAAGAAAATACTAATTATGAGTACAATACAGACCATATAGGTACATAAATGTTCCCATTGAGAAGACCATCTTTACAGTACAGTCTTCTACGCTATCTTTACTACACACCCAGCATAAGAAGGTCTTTCTAAACCCAGCATTGGCTCTGGCTGCCTGAGGCAGGCTGGCGCTGTGTGCCTGTGTTCGGGCAACTGAATTCTACTGTCACTGTTTAGAACCATGACCAGCAGCACATAGCAAATATTTTGCTTGCAGTGGTATTCAGGAGCTTCTAAATTTAAAAAGCTGAGTGTATCATCCACTCAAAGGGTATATTCCTTGTTATTTTGATGTTAGATGTGATTTACAAGGCCAACAAGTAAGCAACACAACCAGTAGCTAACAAATCTGTAACATACAGATGTGGCTCTCCTGATGACAAACATGCTTCAACTCACCTGCATTTTATCTTTTAGTACACATAAATGCCTGCACTCAGGTTTTATCCACACTCTTTTCCGGTACTGCCATATCCAACAGTTAAAAAATTGAGTACAATTTCAGCCCAGAGTTTCACAGACCAGCAATGTTTTAGGAAACCTGACAGGCCCATTTCTTTAATAAGCATTTTTCATTAACTTATAGAACTATGGCTGGAGAGGTGGGGGAAAGAAAAGGTATAAGAGAAAGAAAAAACAAAGTGCTGCCTTACTAGTTGACCAGAATGGTGATCAAAACACAGGAGTTCCCTGAACAATGAGCTGGTTGGGCAACTGGAAAGCCAGCAGCTTGACCAAACTATTGTCTTGAATAACTCAGGGGACTGAAAAGAGCATTTACTTCTGGGGAAGGGGAGGGAAAAAAATCCATCAGGTATCCATCTTCATGTTGTTTATATTATTGACCTAATCACTTGACAGGGTAGGTGAACAATATGAAGTGAAATTCTCAAATGGTTTAATTCAGCACAATTTAATTCAGCTTTAATTTAGCACATTTTCATTGCCTGCAGTCCAGCTGGGCTGATTTACTCCATCTAAAGAGTTGGCTCCTTTCTAGTGTAACTGGTGAAAACTATTATCCACTGAAAGCACATAAAGAAAAAGATATTGAAAGGCATAGTATGAAATACAGCGTATTGATACACTGAATGCTAACAATGTTTATAGCTAAGACAGCTCACTATTTCACTCCTGTGATTACAGTTGCCTTTTGTTACTACATGCAAAAGAACATCCTTATTGCTTGGAAGTCCAAGTGATCCTCCTATTTATCTTGCACTTGAAATCTTTACTCTTAGTTTGTGACAACATAATTATCTCCATGGAAACTAAATAAATTGTCATGAAATAGAACACTTAGATAAAATTTGGGCCCTGCTACTTACCTAGTAAGAATGCATATTGTACAAAGTGCCACTGCAGACAGATTTCATGTCGGCCCACTTTCTTGTAAGGAAGGTAGAACACAATGCTTTTCTTATTCATCCAGATTATAACACTTAGTACAGTAAAGCTTCATAAACACCTTAATTGATCAATGTAATGAAGAATTACTCTGGTTTCATATTCATATATATGTATGTCTAGCTAAATTAGGCTTATGATGATTTATAGAACAGTGCAACATACAGAAGCTATCATGAAGAGCATGAACGCTTTACAAAACTGAATTTCCAATTTCATAATCTGAAAACACAAGCTGAACAAGGAGAATATTTCCTAATGTGAGTTAGAAGCTCCTATAATGGAAGCTTAACAACAATGAGAAGATTAAGTATGGGAGTTCTACTAAAGGATTTTTTCCTTTAGTGCTTTTGAAAATCCCACTGCACACTATTAGTTGCAAATATACTGGGCCAGTTCTATTAGCTATCTCCATTAAGTGTTCACAACTTCCACTGAAAGATGTGTTCTCCCATTTCAGGAGATATTTCATAAATTAATTGCAGGCTTTTTGCAGTTAAGTTGCATTCATCTTATTTTAAGTTAAGCATGCACTGATGCTTTGGATAGCATTAAATAGAAAACCTTTGAATGCTTCACCATATTTAATAAATAAATGTATACACACACACACTTTTTTCTGAGGATAGAAGAGAGAAAAGGGTACTGTGTAGCAACATACCATGCATTTGTAACATATTGCAGATATCTAAAGGCCATATTATTTTTTGCCTGCTCTCCTGAAGAAATGAGTCATTTGTGCTTGTGTGTCTGTTTGTGCCTTTGAACCTGCTGGCCAGTTACCCTTGACAGATAGGCAGTGTTATCAGAGAGATTGTTGCTAAAGATCTTATGAAAGCCAGAGGCTGGTTAGAAGCCAAAGCCAAATACTGTCCCCATAAGTGATTCTCAGAGGACTTTGTCCCTGTACATTCTCACAGCATTACTGCTGGCTGCTTGTGTAGAGGACATGCTTGCACCTGGACTAGCAGAGCTCTGTGCTCTCTTTTGTCCCCCTAACTATGCAAGAACTGATGAGCTATCGGGGAAAGATTATAAAATGCTAAATTAAACAACTTCAGTAGGAGACAGGGCTAGAACATGGGAAAGACGTTGAGGTACTGCCATGGTGAAGCTGTAATGAGTGGAAATAAAGTTGCTGACATGGCAGAACACATACGAGGAAATTGGACAGAAATCTGCAAGACTCCATTAGGGAAGGTTCATAAGGGAGCTGTTCCTGGAAAAACAAGTACTCTCTTACGGTGAAGCAATTAACTGGAATTCACTGTCAGAGGTATTGCAATTTTGTAAATTATTTCAAGAGAATAATCATCTAAATATACTAATGCTTTTTGTTCCAGGTGAATACACAAAGCTTTTCCCCCCTCTAAGCTACTCATTTCTAAAGCTGTCCTGAGCTCCAACAACAGCAATTTCATCCCACATTGTATTTAGTAAATTGCACTGAAGTACATGAAGCCTTCCTATAATCTCTGTAAACATTGCTGTATATCTAAAGGCAACCGTTACATATGGGTCATTATCTATTCTATTTCTCAATATCTCCTGTTCATGACCATGTCATCTCAGTAAAAATGAAGTTGTTTTGCATTTAGATGCCAAGTAAGACATTCTAAAATATATAAAATACAAATATTTCCATAAACATAATTTTCTATTTATATAGTAGATTATATCATTCATAAAATGCCTTTAAACCAAACAAAATATACATCTGGAGATTTAAACAGCTCCACAAGCACTAAGTATTTTGCTTTGAATGCTTTATTACCTGTGTACATACTATCTTCTCCTGGGCAGCTGCAAAGGGTGAATCTAAAATGTTTTGGAGGTTTTTCTCATCCATCTGAAGTTTAGAATAAACTGAGTCAGGAAAATAAGAGGCCAGACACAATTTTCCTGAAACTCAGGATGGTGAGTAACACAGCTTACACATATGGTGTGGCACCTGGTGCTTATTATGTGCAAATCAAAGAAGCTCATCATTCTTGTGAAGCATTTCTCAAACATGAGCCTGTTAAACTCCTTTCTCTTCTATTTCTCCCTAATTTTTAGACATCCTGGTCAAAAGGTGACAACCACTAACAGGAACATACCAGTTTACCATCATAGAATAGACTGCAGCTGAGCTTCCCTTTCTGAAGACTCCCATTTTGTGGTTCTTAAAGATTAGGGCACACAACCAACCCACCCCAGCTGAGACCACTTAGCAGTATACACCCTCCCTCATTTCATCCCATGAGAATGTATTTCAGACTGGACAGAACTCAAAAGTATCTAACAGGAGCAGCAGACAGCCTGCAAAATTAGTGCCAAAAAAAAGCCCAACAAAAAAACCCCAAACTAAGTCCCACATAAAATAGAATTGTTGACAACCTGCATTTGACTCAACTTGATATAAGTCATTCTGCAAGATCTGGGCAGTTGCATTGGTTACCCCAGTGAAACATAACAAAAGCACAAAATTCTCCAATACTGTTAATAAGATGTAGCCCTGTAGTATTTGCTTAAGAGTAGATACATACAGTGCAACCTCTAAAAAACTTCTGAGGTACTCAAGTTTACCTCCTACAATGCTTCCCATAGACTTTTCCTTAGGTTTGCAAGTGCAGAACACATTTAATGCCCTAATATTTTGCAAAGAAAAGCTTCAATTACACAATAATTTGATGGCTGGGTTAAAGGGGACTTGCGTTATGAAACTATATGTCTTACAGGAGCACCTTGGTAAGCACATATTTCAAAATTAATCCATAATTTTTATGTGTGCTTTTTTGTCTAGATTATCTACATATCCCTGCAAAAAGGACCACCTGATGCTGTGGCAGCCCCATAATTATACCAAATAGTGTAACTACAAGGGACTATCCTGCTTCTCTGAGCAGCTGCATAAGCCAGGTAGCTCTGTATTGCAGCATATCAATTACCTATTAAGAAATTACACCCTCAGATCCCACTTAGTTAAAAAAAAAAATAAAAAATCTATCTAGTTTTCATATGGAAAAGGTGATGCTGGAGGAAGAGGCCAGCATTTTTCATGTGGGTTCTTTCTGTTTTTCATAATATTAAAAGACCAGATTCTGTTATTTTTAACTTGTTGTATAAGAGTTTGAATTCACCAAAGCTTCTGGAACAGGTCAAAATAAAATGTGTAGAGTCAGGCACAGAATAGTAGAAAAATAACTGTAATTTAGAATAAAAAAAATCAGAAATGTATATCTCTGTAAGAAGCCGCTGTCTGGCATTTTAATTAAAAAGTTCATCTTGGTGCTGTTTTGTGATATTTTCAAAACCTAATTCTTTTCCTCAAAGAAGAAATTTAACATTTTTTGCATAGAACACAGCTCATTATATTTAACTGTGACGTGAGGGAAAGCAGTCATTCATGAGTAATGCATCATCAATAACAGATTAAAAGTCTGTTGGTAGTAACTAGCTTTATAAAAAGATTTTGTAGGTAAGTGAACATCTATTTAATCTCTGTTAACTTTTTTTCCCTAC
>NW_009942271.1:404-12431 GCF_000696875.1 Nestor notabilis | reverse complement strand
TTAGAGTAGGAGCTTCTCTGTCGTTGCAACACTAAAGCATCATCTATCATAAGAGGAACAAAAGACCAAAGCGCTATTCAAAGACGATAACATGAAAGGCTTTGGGGGCCTTTCATGCTTTCAATCACATAGCTCTGAATCCTCCATTTCTCAATTATTTATGTATATTACTATATAAAACCGTGTGTCCGTCCAACAGAAGGTCTAACCTGGAGGTCAGGATTTAAAATAATACTCATCTAAACTACAAATTGTTTGGATGCTTTCTCAACTTCAAGCCCTTTTTTTCTAGTTTTCATAGTAGTTATGCTAAATATGTGAAGGTATCCATGATAAAATTATCCTGTCAGTGAATTTAGGCCCCATGGCTATTTACTCATTAGATCTTTATTAAACAATTCTACTTCGCATGTTTTTAGTGCTTTTCTCAAGGACCTAAAAGCATTTCTCAAATTATAATTAACAACATCCTAATCAGACTTGTATTTTTACTCTCAGTTCGCCAATAGAGAATGAGAAACATGATCAGGTTTTTTACAATAGTTTTTTTAAAACTTAAATTAAACCCATGGCAGAGTTAAATACAGAACCCATAATCATAGATGTCCAAATACTGTGCTTTGAACACAAAAGAATTGTTTCAGAATGTGTCTTGTTTAGAACAATTTTCTATGCTAGACAAAATGCATAGAGCACTGAAGTCTTTCAGTGGTTTTTGTCTAGCTGTAGGTACATGAAGTATTTATTCACATGTTGACATGAATTGTGTCTATGTAGCCTGAGAATTCTTTCTTACTCTGTTTTCTTTCTACTACATTTTCAATTTTTCCACCTCTCATCAATCCTCCAGAAGTACAGCACGTGCATTTTAATGGAGAATACATCAAAGGTCCACAATGATGCCCAGCTACTCAACAGAATGCCAAGCCAGTGAATCACAGCTCACAGACAAAACAAAGACCAATCTAAACACTTTACATGTGCTCAATTTCTAATCTCTGTATGCAGGAATATACTCAATGTATTTTCCTGGGCTCAACAACATTCAGCTGTGCTTCTACTGTTCACATAGTTTTTGCATTTTTGCAGCCTTCTAGAAATATCAACATAATCTCTAAAACCTAGATCTGTTAGAATCTTGTCTTTGCCAGCCCTCCTGAAAATAACTTTAAACAACATATTAAAATTCTAGTTGGAGAATTAAAGCAAAAAATGAGGTGGAAGGATTATTGCAGAACAGTGTATGAGACAGATTTAGATTATTGTACTTGCAAAACAGTATATAATGGGAATATAATTTATCAGGAGAAAATAAGCTGTATCTTAGAAAAGGTCAGCTTTATGATGTGTTGTTTCTCTGCTGGAATTAGAAGCAGGTGTGAAAGAATGAGATGGCATGTAAGACAGTTAAAGAATTTCACCCATATCCAATATTTTCCATCCATTCAGTAACAGTGCTCTTGTTGCACAGTTATTCTTCCCTCTGTAGAACCATTTCATTTTTAATGGAATAAATACATAAATTTAAAATCTGAAACCTTGCCTGGAGCCATTAGTTGACTATTGACAATGTCCATACATTTTCCATGAAAAGACCCTTCCTTATATCCTTCAACATTAGCAAGTCAGAGAGAAGAATAAAATGAGTAAAATGATCCAAAAGTTGAAAATCAAATTTCTACTCCGTTTAAACATTGGGTTACCCTTATTTTGTGTGTTGATTAGATGATCTTAAGGTCCTTTCCAACCTTAACTATTCTATGATTCTGTGATTATTTGCCCTTTTTACATGATGTCTTCTAGCAGAGCCCCACAGTACTGAAGACAACAGTTAGCAAAAGATAAGAAATCTCACGTCTCCAGGATGCAGCACCAGTTTTATGCAGGGTGACTCCATGGCAGCAGCAGAACAGTGAGCACTGTTAACAGCTAGCAACAGTTAGCAACAGCAAAGCTGTTGTGATGAAGTGATGTGTCAAGGACAAAAATCTACACTTACAGGTGACCAGAAGTGCCAGAAATCTGATGGCAGAAGCCATGCTACAGCTATTTTACTCACGCCCAGGTGTGTTTGACCTGGGATTAACATATTAACACAGAAACACCAATCCTGCACCAATGGTGACTGTAATCCCAGTCCTTATCTCCTCAGGACTGCTCAAGGTATGGAAAAGGGACAGATCTGTTCCCACAACAAACTGTAGGCACAAGATTTCCCATGGGTGGGGCACAAACTCCTCTTTCCTTATGTCTCATGAGTGCCACTTAATTATCCCCACTGTTGACCAGATCATCAGAGGAGGCTGCTAAGGTCTGACTGTGAACAAACAGAGCGTCTTTCCTGGGCAAGCCTTCAAGACATTGCTCATGGGATGCCAAGAGACCGCTTGCGAAGCAGGCTCACGCTCATTCTCATTTTTACCCCAATACATACCTAAATGAACTGAGAAGGGAGAAGTGTGTCCACAACTAAGTGGAGACTACAAAGACAAAGCTTACAAGTAGAGAAGTTTGTAGGAGCTCCTCCTCCTGAAAAGACACACTTAAGTATGATATTGTCAAGGAGACAGCATCCAAGCAGAGAGTAAATAATACATTAGAAACAAAATAGCAGGAAAAAAATGATGGTGTGTGGGGGGTTTTTGATTTTTTTTTTTTAATTAAATACTCTTACTGAGTTTTCCTTAGCTAATTAGCATCCCTTCTTAGCGGTTTAAGTAACTGCTCATTTAGATCAGTGAATGATTGTTCTGAGATTAGGGTGTGGAAAAAATCTTTCTGTTGGGAATAATCTACTTATGCTACTGTTTATTTGAAGCAGTGATAAACATAGAGATTTTACCTCCATATGTGCCAAGTGTAAGAGAAAGCAGAATGATTAATGAACCCGTGCATTTTACCAATAAATTACTAACTTCAGACACAAATTTATAGTTTCCATTAGTAAAAGTTTCACTGGTTTCATTGCAAGCTATTCTTGTTTTTTTAAGAATGTTTATATTTTTTCTGTTTGATCTGCTGGGAATGACATTTTGCATACCATTATTTATAATCTACCAAAATTAATTATGCTTCTAATTAACGGCATACAAAAACTATTGCTCAAGGAGTTATTTATTCAGTTGCAAAGCAGGAGCTTTAAAACTGTATGTATACACATTTCAGTTGTGCTTCCAGGGTTTTCTATTTTTTCCTTTTCATTTTTACTTATTCATTTCTTCCCAGGTTTCTGAGGGCCGTTAAAGTTTGGCTTTTGTGAAAGCTTTCAGATGCTCATATTTATTTATTCTTCAGTAAACAAGAACTGGATATACAACCACATATGTATTTTGTTTCCTATACAAAGAATAAGAATTCTAAGAAAAATAATTACAGGAAAGAAAAGGTGATACTATATTGACTCATCAATGTATGCCGTTCTCATGGCCATTTAATGAAAATAGCTCCAGAGACTGATTTATTATCTAGAGAGCAGACAAACCAGACAACCCTGATGCAAGCTACTTTGTTTTGCCCTGCTGTTTCTTTCAGGTACAATTAGGAGTCATTGTGACGAAGGTAGGACACCCTGACCCCCTCCATTCTCACTTCTTTTTGTCAGGTTCTCAAAAACCTGCAATTTAGTGTGAGTTCTTGCTGCAGGTTTGCAGTGGACTTCAGCAGCTTGTTTCTTAGAAGCAGGTCTGACACCATCAATCTCTTTTCAGAGTCACCCAGTAGCTGTTAGATGACAGAAACTTTCCGTTACAAAAGGGGCTGAGTGAATGAAGCCACACAATTATTCCGTGCCTGCTTTCCATACATTTACAAGTTAATGGTAGGTACAGTCATAACAAATATTTTGAACTGATGATGCAGAATGTTCAGAGAAAATGCTTTTTGCATCATAAATATTCATTTGGCCAAATTAAGGAAGTAACTGCTCCACATAGGGTGTCAAGGAAACTGTAGGTGGTGTTATGTCCAGACAGAACACCTCCAGTTTTGAAATGCCAATAGCCAGAAAATAATTTGAAAGCATTTTATGGACTGCAGTATGCTCACAGAAATCCTTTCAAAGAAGCAAACCCACTTCATATGTTCATGGACAAACAAAGGATAGAGAAAGTGAACTATCAAATTCTTAATTGTTAAGCCAGAAATAGCCTAAACATGTATTTTTTTAAACTAAAATAATGAAGTACTGAAATAATTTATCTGAAGTTCAATGAATCACTAATAGCCTTTAAAAATAAAGATTAAGCAACCCAGGACAGTAATATTCCCACAGTACTTTCTAGGCCATGCTATGCACACACATCTGAAAAATGAATGCTCCTTCACAATGGGCTGTCTGTATCTCCTTTTTCCCAAACTCCTGACAGCAGCTGAGGTTTAGTACTTCAGCAAAGGTAAACAAGCCTCTGATGTCGTGCAGGTACTGTCACAACTGCTTCTGCAGACCTTGCTTTGTGCTTTTCCAGTAGATGTTCACAGCCAAAGCTGCTGTACAGCTGTCCAGGGTGGCTCCTGGGCTATCCGTGGAGCCAGACAGTGCCAAAGTGACCAGCTCCACATCCCTGGCAGCCAGTTTGCATTAATCAGCCAGCTATTTTCTAGAGAGTTGCTCTGGCACAGTCCACTTAAAAGGAAACTGCAGAACCAGCTGGAGGCTTTTGGATGCAGCCATGGACTGAATGAATAAAACGATTAAAATGAAACAGATTTTTAAAAGACACAGCCTCGTATTTATAGATGGAGGCAACCACTGTTGAAAAGAGTCAATCTATTAGCAGTGAGGGTTTTGTGCACAGCAAACACAGCAATGGCTGATGGTGATGATCTGTTCCACCAAGAGATCCATCAGTTCCTTCTCTTGCTACCAGTGAAGCTGGAGAAGGTTGTTTTCTCTCTAGCGAAGGGACTTCAATTCAAATATAAGGTTTTTATTAGCTGCCAGTGAGAGTCTTGCTTCAGCCACTCATTAGCTACGTAGCATCTGCTGTGGTGACATGCTGGGGCCCTTCGCAAGAAGGGGAGTACAAGTTGCTGAAGCATCAAAAAGAAAGCAGAGCATGATGACAGCTGTATGAGGAGAGTCTGGTGGCAGCAAGAGGGAAAGGAGACTCAGAGAGTTCTGAGGGAAACACTTAGTGAACCTGTTGCATATAAATGTACTCCCATAGGTCAAAATTATTTCAAGCCTCATGCACCTACCACAGGCTGGATTTATGTCAGGAATGCTCCTTCTTCATGAGAGGCTTCCCACTGTAAAGATGAACATACAACAACTCATACAGAGGAGAAGGGAAGGTCTTTATCCAGGCTGTACCACCACTAGAGGACTGTCTGTATGAGACACAGACCAGCTGTTTTGACAGGGGGGCAATATATAGAGTAACTGAATATAAAGCACTACCAGAGACTAAATGCATGAAAGAAAAGTCTTGTTGAACCACTGAATACTATGGCAGTAAGACTATATTGATCTGAAAATTTATAATAATATTGTAATTTTGCTTTAAATATACAGCACATACAGAAAGGGAAGTCTTCCTTTTCAGTACTGGTCCTGTTCCAATACAGATCATCTGTTTTTCTTCATAGTTGCCATATGAGTCATGTTGAAAGCATAATGAGACTAGCAAAAGGTATGTTGGACATTTTAATATAGAAGTCTAATAAACAGATGTTGGTAATGAACAGCTACCAGATATATTAACGAATCTTCTTTCTAATAAAATGTAATGTAAAGTAGATGGATTATGATACTCAACAACCTCAGTAGTGGAGTTAAAATTGAATTATATGGAAGAAAAAACAGCTCTGTTCTGATTTCAAAATTATGATGATCTACTATTATGATCCATCACTAGCAGAGTAGTAGGTGAAACAATAATAAATCATTCTTATTTATAATGCAGAAAATCATAAGAACTATCAAGAGGAGTTATAATTCATTTTCACTTCAGGTCATATTTAGACATCTACTGCATTGTATTTTTGCATAGGTATATCAGTAGCATCGTAATTCATAATCCATCATGCAGAATCAAAACAAATATAAACTGAGTAAAAAACTATTTCTCTCCCCAGTGTATTTAATATTACACATTAAGCAACTGGAATAAGCACAGATATGCAAAACATTCAAGTGATATGCTGTATATATTTTCTATTACGCTAATATATTTTAATAATTTGTGAAAAAAACCCTAATGTAATGTAGAGCTTATTAAAAAACCTGCACACTTCCAAACATACATTTACCAGGTTTTTGCCATGCTTTCTGGGTAACACAGGTGGTGATTTGCCAGCCAGATAGTGGCTATTGGTTTCCTTCTTGGTTTCTGAGTGTACAGACATTCAAGGGAGCTTAGTAGCAAACTGGTATGGATTTGCATTTGAGGAAGGAATTCAGTTATTTTACCTTCTCCCTTTCCTTGATTTTCTCCAGTGTGAGAATTTTTGCTCCATGGATCACACAGGAAGCACTGTGCTGCTGAAAAGCAGCAACTGTGATATACACCAGATCAGTGGAGTTTATTATAACAAGGATTAGAGTGTCTTAGTTGTATTTACAAAGAATTTCTCTCCAAGGCAGAGTGAAGCCCATGCAGCTTATTCTCCATAAATACTCTGAAAAAAAAAAAAAAAAAAAAAAAAAAAAAGAAAACAAGAAAACCAAAAACCAAAGCAGCATGAGATTGGTTTGGATTGGACATAGAGACATTAAATTTTTTCTTTGAGATACTGTAAAGGAATAGATACTTCCCTTGCTGGAGGGAAGGTGCTGCATTTTCTAGATGCCAGATCCAAATATCTAAGACCTAGGGCCAGCACACTTGCTTTCTAATGTATATCCAGGTTTGTACAAGCTGGGATTTCTGATCATTAAAGGACCTGATCATTAACAAAGAAAACAAGACTGCATTATACATCTTTAAGTGGTGCAGGCAGCCTGGGTGGCTCCAAGGATACACAGCAAAACCCCAGCAAATGCAAGGCATAAATTCAGAGACATCTGGAGAAAGTTATAGCAAACTGCTTAAGCTTCCTACAGGTTATGACGTACCAATGCCCTGTGTTACTTGTCTCATCTCCATCCTCTCCTGCTACAGCTTTTGACTCAACCTCACGAAACGTGAAGGTGAGCTATACATCAGAACAGTCACTTGTGCTTCAAAATCCTCCTTTTTTGAAGACAATGTTATTAGTGTTTTATCTCCGGTGGTGGACAGGGCATTCTTCAGGACGGCTCCCTCAACCCACACAGCTTTGGGAGCCAGGAGGGTTAAATACATTCCCTCCCTGGCAAGTTGTCATAAATAAAGCACCATTACCCTTCAGTGGGAGGGGATCTGCCCCTCTGTATCTATGTACTCCAGGTCTGGTAGAGACATCTGTCTGATAAATAGCCCATTTTGCAATCACTATCATATAATTTAGTATTTTGACAGGTGCATAAACTTAACATGAGCTTTGTATAAATATTAAACAGTCTTTCTAAAAATGAAAGCTCCGAAATGAACACAGTTCCCTAGGCCTGCCTTAATAATTATTCTGAGGGAAGGTTTTTCTGAAGAAAGGGAAGAGATTTCTCTAGTGAAAGAGTACTGAAGTAATTTGGTTATATTGTGTCTGGGTTTTGTGACTGTCAGTTTCAGGTGCTGTCAGTACCAGCGATGACAGCCTTGAACCAAGCTTTTCTTTCTTCCCTTTCTTTTAGGGAAAGGGTTTTGTGTTTTGGGGTTGGTGTTTTTTTGGGGTTTTTCGGGGTGGGTTTGTTGGTGGTGGTGGTGGTGGTTGTTATTTTCTTTCATAGTTCAGGCTTATCTCTTTATTCACTATCCTGAAGGGAGATGCTTGCTATAAATTTGCAAGGATATCACAGAATGGGATCAAGTTGAGTGAACACACAAGAAAATTTAGGAAAGTAAATACATGATAAAATCAATGATGTTCCCTCCTGATGCTGTTCCTGTTGCATTACCCCTTACAACCTGTGATAGCCTTTCTATTGTCCACCTCCTTCCCCCTGGCCTCTGCTCCTGTCCTCGCTGGACACGTCTTCATTCCTGGAGAAGCACTTAAAGGAAAAATTCCAAAGTCTTTGTGCTGCTGGTTTTCTGGGGTTTTTTTCCTCCCTTTTACAGACATTGATTTTACACAGAATGCTCTCTACTTTCAGCACTTACTGCAATCAACATGAAAATGATGTGATACCACTTCAGAAGGTACCTTTCTTGTTTTGTCTCCTATTACAAAAGACCATTTAAAGAGAATGATACAGCTGAAACCTGCTGTTTAACTTCTTGTAAAAATGTTCTCTTCTTTCTTTCGTCCTTAAATACAGTATCTAAAGTAACCTTTTAGGAGGCCTTCCTTTTGTCATAATGCAGCATCAAAAAAATAGTAGTCTGAACATTCTCTTGCTCTGTCCTAGTAATGGCAATTTAAAGTTATACGAAATGCATGCCTTTTTTTGTTTGGTTTTTTTTAAGATCTTCAGTGGTCATCAGTTAAACATATCTCTTTAAAGATAATCAAATAACCAATCACTGACGTACAGGAAGGAAAATAACTGTTAACAGTTGTAAGTTGTCCAATACGACTAAAGGAGCAGTCTTGGGACTGCAAATTCAGACCCAGGAGCTACCAGTTCCCGTCCGTGCTTAACTCTAATGGCTGTTCTCCGCCAAATGTGTGCATGCCTCAAAACCCTGATAGGGACACAGTACCCAAGACACCAAAATCTCAGTGAGAGCAATAATGTAAATCAGACTCTGATATTTCTGACTCTGTTACTTTCTTGTGTACCAATTTTTAAAACACCATCTCCTTTACCTGTTTAGAACCTGTTTGCTTACTCATTACAGCTTTATGAAGTTCTATACATTCCATGCTTCACTAGATTTTTTGCTCATCTGTTATTTTTGCACTATAAGGAAATGTTTCTAGAGTAAATTCAGCTTTGTGATGAGGGTTTCCCCACCTCTACCTCCACTCATCACCAGCTGTATTTCAGCCTTTTATGTCTCTATGTTAATATGCAGATATGAAGAGAAAATAAATATTCATGCATCATTTATATTAAGAACTGACTTTCACTGGCTATGACATTGAAGGTGAAGTTTTCAAAAGATAAACTTTCCCACAGGAATGTATAATATAATTCTAAAAATACATTCTTAAAATGGCAATTTATTAATAATGGCCTTATGCATACACAGTTACTGTGGAGCTTATTTTGTGACAGATCAGAAGTAAAGTAAACCCATAAAATCCAGAATGTTCTCTTAATTTATTCTTCAGTATTCAGACACTTAATATGTTTTACTGTCTTTTTTTCCCAGTTTAGACCAATGAGTTAATCAGACAAGTTCCAATTCATGACACTGAGCTATAGCAGTCATCTCCCTTTAATATGCAGGGCCCTGCTTTGTGTATGAACTGGGTAAACGATTCTGCAGCTATGTGGCATCATGGTGTTAACAAAGTAGATGAGGAAAGCCACCCTGAACAGTGTCTTCAACGTCTAGTCAAATAAACGTGATAATTAATTAATCCAGTTTATTATTTAAAGGAAGGTGCTAGTAGCTGCTCACCTCAACTTTAGGTCTTATGTGTGCTATTTTCATACATACAAGTAATCTCATCTATGGAAAAGGGTGAATTAACTATAAATAAATTTCACTGCAATAAAGTAATGATGTGCATAACTGCTCCTAGCATTACATGTAATACTCTAACACCAGAAAATACAGCCATGGGCACATGAACTGAAAATTCAGACCACTTATGAATATAAGATACTTTGAATTCAAAATCAAGTTAATTAAATGCAAATTCCCAGAACATTTACCAGAAGTTTTCAGGAAAACTAAATCCAATTCTTGTGACTACTATATCAAATCAATTCTAATTCCTACAAGCCTGTATTTGAATATTTCTATATATTTCACCTTGCCTGTTCCTTACATGAATAAATCCCTTGAAGTCCCTCATTATTATTTTACCAGAATGACTCCAACTAAATAGAATATATTCATGTGTTGAAGAACTGACTTTTAAAGACAGTAAAATAACAGGGACCTTAGTAAAATAAGAGAGCTCCCAAAATATTGAACAGTGGTTATATTTAAGACCCATCTGAATTTCACAGACAGGTTTTATCATGTGTGATTTCCATTCCATTTTATTCATCTCTGTTATAGCATAAAATTTCATCAAGTGTAAATGTCAGATCTTTTCTTTATTATTTGCTAATGTCATAAAAAGTTGAATTGTTTGCTTTGTTAAAGGGCTTACTGAGCATTGACTTTTCTCTATTTGTATTTTACTTCCAAAAATGTTTTAAAAAATAAAATAATAAAAAAAATCCCATCTGAAATGGGATTTAAATAACAGAGCAAGGTTTGCCATTATCATAGATGTGTAAAGTGCTTTGCAAGTAATAAAATGGATCATGGATTCTGGATAATTCAAACTGAAATGTTATGTTCAGTATCAAGATTAGATTACATTAACGTAGTTCATTTTAAATGGTTTAAAGGCCATCAGATGCATGTGAAAAGAATCTGTATCATAACTTAGAATAAATAGACTGAGACATTTGTTTATAATGTCAGTGCTAAACAAATCTATTACTACATTTCTGCATGTAACATTATGTTACCACTGTTATTAAACAAGCAGAGCATGAAGATAAATTATAGCTTTAATTATAAACATTACCTTTGCATATTTATTAATTTAAAATGAAACAATGTTCACTAACCTTGGATTATTTATATTTGCTAACATTTTAATTGACTCTCGTTTATTTATGTTTCTTCTTTGCTGCTGTTGGTCATACATAGCCACTTTACTTGAGTAATCTAATTTATCATACTACATATTATCCAGGACATCATAAGATGCTGTTATGGCCAGTTTTGCTATACGATACATATTAATAAAACAGAGTTAATATCTGATGGGAACCCCCTTTAAGCTCACTTTTAGATATAAACTCCAGCCTTGCTTTCTTTTTATTTATTTTTTTAAATTACACCCATCTATCCAAGATGCTAGCCATAATTCAAAGAAAACTCTGCTTACCCTGAAATTATTCCACTTGACAATATGCCCTTGATTCAATATTGCTAGCATTCATTCTTAAAGTGATTTGGGGAAAAAAAAGTCCTTGAAGGACTCCATGTTTATTATAGCTCAATAATGAGCAGATAATGGTTTATATGGAGGAATTAAGGTCATAATACAGCTTGAAAATGTTCTTTGCCTGCCTGAAGTATATCAGAGGAGAAGAAACTGCTGAAGTTTCAAATCCCTGGATGAGTTTCAAATCCTTCTAACTTTCAGCTAGAAAATAGGAAAAAACAGTGACATTCTTACTGCTGTTTTACAATAAGCCTCTTTATAACTTCCCATCATCCACACTTAGCTAAAGTCAAAATAAGACTCAGCTGACTTCAACAGTAACTCTACCGGGCCCATGTGTGAAAACGTGCATGAGGCAGAGGAGCAGCCTCACACAGCAGCTCTCATAGCATGGGCTTTGTCCATCTCTAATCCTGATGACCTGATAAAAGGCAGCTGTACCAGTATTAATCTTAGGATAGAGGTTTACATATGGCTGTTGAAGTGGACAAGAGGCAAAGGCATTCCCACACTTTTAAAATTCATGTTAAATTCTGTTACTAGATTTTGGCTTATGCTTGTATGGATTCTCTTTTTTCCTAAATACCTTGGAGGAAATTGCATGATGTTGTCTCTAGTTTAAATATATATTAAAAAAACTTTAGAATTTATCATATTTTGTATAACTAAAGTTTTATAAAATAAATTTTATAATGATGCAGATTAAGTATCTTTAACATAAAAATATTTTAATAAGAAATGTCTTAAATGTAAGTAAATAACATACATATTTTTATTGTATTCCTGCCTTCAATGCCAGAGTTACCTTAGTAACCATGAGGCAGAAATACTAAAAGAAGCCAGCTAAACAGGCCTTAAATTGGAATGAAATACTAATACATTTTT
>NW_009942271.1:0-249 GCF_000696875.1 Nestor notabilis | reverse complement strand
CATTTGGATCCAATTCTGCAAAATTTGACTTGCAAAAGTGCTGAAGTAGGCTTGAAATCAGTATGACCTCTGTGGGATTTCTCCAGCATTCAAAGAGAAACTATTGGTGTCCTTCCCATCGCAACTAGCTGCATGTTATTAGAAAAACAGTGGTTTTTAAGTCTCTGGCCAAAACCTATCACATCTAAAATAAAATAAATAGAAGGAAGTCCATATCTCTCCATTCCTTTAAATATTAGATAATATTAG
>NW_009942270.1:48294-66479 GCF_000696875.1 Nestor notabilis | reverse complement strand
TCTCACAGTCCCTGCATTTGCCTTCCAAGACATCGTGGCAGACTCTGTCATTCACCTTATGACTGTGGACAGAAGTCTCCACACAGGCAACGCCTGGACAAGAGCTACTGTACCATAACTGCCCTGAAATAACTTAGAGCTCAGTGCTGAAGGTAGTATTCATTTTAGAAAGGGTTTTGTCTTCTTCTATACCTGTCAAATTATATGACAGGTTGAAGGTCTAACCACACTCAAAAGGATCAGACTCACAAAGAAGCCTGTGTGAAAGGACTTCTACTTTTCTGCAAAGATCACTTGTGGTCACTGGGTTTCAGATAGCTGCAGTAGACCAGCAGGTCCCAGTGTCTAACTGGGAACATAACTGGGAACACAGCAGATTATGAAATTGAATTGCACAAAACACAACTCACGAGGCTAAGAATAATAACAAGCCCAGGATACTACGGCTTTTGTAAACCAGGCACAATTTTCTGTCAAGCCCAAGTGGAGGAAAAGAAGTAGAGAAAGACAGAGAGAGAAAGTTTGTTTCTGATCTTTAGGCTACTTCTAAAAATGTTATAAATGAACATCTGTTCCACTGAAATCCAAAAATGCTTTTCTTTCACTGTAGAAGACACCAGGAAAAGTATTGTAGTGGTAAAGCTAGTCAAGCAGTGGAACAGTAGTGGATTGTCTACAGTACTCAATGACAGCTATGCTCTGTGCATACATAATGTCCAGTGATGCTTCTAGATTGGCACAGATGGTTAAACTGCACTCAGAACATCCCAACAGAATATCCCAAACTCTGGCATCCTAGTTATCCTACAGTTTTGCTGCCAACTTAAGAGCCCCATGAAATTACTGTGACACATTAATGAGACCCCCACGACATTATTAAGGAAAACTACTGGTAAGCCAGGACTCATGACATCCAGCCATGCCATGCTCAGCCCATTCACACTGAAATCAGGCAACATCCTGGCCTATTTAAGAAGAGTAGAATGTACTCCAGATTTCTTTACCCCTCTACTTTGCAATTTGGACAAAACACAGACTTACAGAGATCCCATACCTTTGATAAACCTTCATCCATTAGGGCTTTTCCTATTCCTAGAGAGTTGGGGGCATTTAAAAAAAAAAAAAGCCTAAGTAGAAAAAATATGTTAGGTGTGTAAATTAGACAAAGATAAGTCACATTCACAAGGAAATGTAAATGTGAAGATAATACAGAACATACCATGTTTATTTTACTCTAAGATTTAAAATTGCCCCAATCTTTCTCTTTGCCACCTGAACTATAAAGTGAAAAATGTTGGATTTTATGTGTCAGCTTCTCCTACTCTAACAAAGAGTAAGTTACAGAAGTTTATACAACGTTCTCAGCTCCCTTCCTCCAGTACTGCCAAGATATCTGCTCTTTTAAAAATACCAAAGGTGTTTGAAGGAAGTGGGAAAAAACAAAACAAACCAAAACATTTTGCTTTCAAGAACAAGCTTCCAGACTTGATTTCTTTCCTTGAAACTGTTTGGTCACCAGTTATTAAAGCTACTGCTTTTCTCTACAGTCACACTCAAAGGTGGGAATTAGCAGCATTTGCCCTAATATTCCTTTTCTTTTTATAACAGACTCTCTTTTTATTATTTATATTGATGAGATCTTTTTGTACTCATTTATTCCAGACCTGTCTCAGGTAAGTATATTGTGTATGTCTCCTGATAGTTTGATACCTAAAGGTGCAGGGTTTTATTTTTTTTTTGTCCTAAATGAAAAGTTTTAGTATTTATTAGTAAGTCATCCAGACCTGAATTAACATTCTGAGATTAAGAATCTCATGGGAATTGTGGGCCCATTTCAATAACATATCATCTTTTCCAGGTAATTTTTCTTAAAAAAAGAACATTCATATTGTCTTGTATTCTACTTAAGAGAATTAAAAAACTTGAAAAGAATAAAAGTTAATTCTCCATCAGAGTTCTGGACTCCTAATAGGAAAAATCTGGAATGAACAAAAATAGGAGCTGCCTTCAGAGAATCCCTCTATGAAAAAGCTGGAGTACCTAAAAAATTATGAATAGCAAAATTACACAGAAATGTACAAAAAGAAAGCCTCATCCATTTTCTTTCACCAAAGTCATGAACAATAGCTTCCAACTTGTAATATCACTGACAGGTGTGGAAAATTCATGAGAACAATTTATTACACATGCTTAAAATGAGGCATGTAAGAAATGTGTCAAGTTCAATTAATAAATACTGTCAAAACTTTTTTTTTTTCTATTTTGGGGGCTTACGTTTTCATAGAATGACATAGGGATCAGGGGATCTTGTGCAACTTGGATTTGCAGCTATGGCTGGGTGTTCCTTTCACTTCTGCTGACACGTCTCTAACAGCTTTTCTTCCCGTTAGTCACTTGTGTAAAAAAGTTTTGGAGAAGTGTCACAACCTCTTCAATATCACGACCTTTCTCTAACCTCTGAGGGCATATGCATTTTGATTCTGAAGATGAGTCATAGGGAGATTGGTTTTCTTATTTTCCTTGGAGAAGAGAAACTTTTGGAAATCATGTCCCTAGGCTCCCACTTACTTCTCCTGTACAAAGCCTCTCAAAAAAACAATTTGGCCACAACCAGTGATTTGCTCCACCTCCTAGTGAGTTTTAAACTATCTTCCAAATCCTTTTGACAGTCCCTTTCAGCTCTTCAAGTGTTTATCCTCCAATGGTCCTGTTTTTATCACTGGTCCCACCTTATCCTCTTTTGGAGTCTCTAATTCATTCATTATTCCACCACTGGGTTTCCATTGATATGAATGTTTTCCTTATATGACATGAGTTTTCCATTACATCTCTTTTCCTTAGCCTCTAAGAGCTTATTGCTAGGGCTCAAATTTTTGCTATTCAACATAGCCTGCAAGAACGAACAGCCAATACATGGGCCTCCCTTAACAGACCACCGGTGCCCTTGTGTTTCCTCCTGCTCTTCTCCCCACCACACTCAGTAGCTGTCCTATCCTCTACCCTATACAATAAAGGTATCCAGTGCAATTGATGATCTACCCAATGGCCCATCCTTTAGTGGATGCCCAGCCGAATGGCATTGTCTTTCAATCTAGCCAGTGCTCAGCAACAAATTTGGCAGCGTTGTGATACTGCACAGCGTCGTGATACTGCACAGCGTCAAAATGCTAAGTTTGATTTTCCCCATATATTTTAGCCCTTGGAGCAGAAAGGCTGGTATGTGCTGCCTTCTGATCTATCATGGTCTCTAGCCTTTGCAAAGAGACAGAAAAATCGAAAAAGACCCTGCTGAATTTCCACTTCTCATTCTCACATACAACCTACTATAAACAGCAGATTCAAGTGCCTGAAAATAATAGACTTGGTAAGCAACAAAATTTGCATGATTAAAGTTAAGAAAGCACCCAAAACTTCTCTGCCTCTGGGTCAAGGCAGCAGGCAGGATCAGCACAACAACGAAATTCTTTGTGCTCACAGTAGGTGATCAGAGAACTAAGAAACATAACAGACAGAAGCTGAGAGAACTGGGCTTGTTCAGCCTGGAGATAAGAATGCAAAGCAGGAACTTTATTGCTATCTTCAAGTATCTAATGGAAGGGTGTCATACTCATCTCAGAGATGCACAAGGATAGAATAAGAGGGAATGGAAAAAGAGGCATTGGAAACAAGATGCAAAAAAAGAAAATCCCAACTAGGGTGTTTGGGGGTTTGTTTTGGTGGAGTTTTGTTTGATTGGTTGGTTTGTGTGGGGTTTTTTTGTTTGTTTGTTTGTTTGTGGTTTTGGGGTTTGTGGGTTTTTTTGTTTGTTTGTTTTTGGTTTTTTTTTTGATTGGTTGTTTGGTTGGGGTTTTTTTGGTTTTGTAACAGTGAGGGAAATCGACTACTAGGACAACATAAAGGGACTGCAATCTCCATCCTTGCATGTAGTCAAAACCTAACTGAAGAATGCTTAGAGCAATCTGGCGACGCTGGCTCTGCTCTGAGCAGATAGTTGGACGAGATGACTCCCAGAGGTCCCTCCCAACCTAAATTATGCTGTGAAGCTACGATTTGTAATGGGAGCCGTTCATCCATTAGAGGTCACTATTGTGCAAGCCCCGGGAGCGACGCCACGGGAAAAAAACACACACACACAATTGTACAGACAAAGTGCTGCACGAATTCGGGTTCCCTTTCACTCAACAGCTGAAAGTTGAGATCCATCTGGCTGCAGGGCAGCTGTATGATGGCAGATGGGGCATATGGCCCATTTATCTCTCGTTTCCCAAGTAGCACGTTCCAAGTATGGGAAAAAAAGTTTAAAAGTGAGGTTAGCAAAAGAGAGAGAAGTCTTGGAAGAAGAAAGGACAATAAGACAGGAAGGTAGAAGTATTTCTTTTGAAAGAAGTAACTCTGAGTGTACCAGCAAAGCTTCAGAATATGGAGTTTGTGTACACTCTCTGCCTAAGTGGACTTTAACAAAAGGACTGTCAGCAAATGGAAAACTGATTCTGTCTTTCTGCTGTGATTGTCAGAGGCATGGATGAATGCATTCTTACTTAACCTAACTTGCCATTTCCTTTGTTTATGGGTTTATATGACAGGTTACCCAGTCACTTTAAAGCCAGCAGGCTTTGGGACCGATCTGCTATCACCTGCTAAGGATCAGGGATCAGAATCCATTGACAGTCAAAATAAACTTTTTTAAAAGCCCAGAGGATTGGGCCATAGAAAGGATGTTAGGCATGATGCAAACCCTAGGCAGAAGAGCTTAGGAAAATTTCTGTAGAAACAGTCTTTTTAGAGATGTTTGGATTAAACTGGGGTTTCATTTCTAAATTTATTGTCTTTGATTAAAACTCCTATACGAACATTTTTGACATTATGTGTTTTGAAATGTTTATGCTGTGGGAGCATGCTAATTGTTGTTATTCGGGCCAAACCATTGTCTTTGTACTGATGTCAGAAATTGTACTATGAAATCATATAAAGGGCTGCATTTATTTTTAATTAAAGTCCAACATACTGGATTGAATATTTTTCCAGATGCCTGATTTCATGTCTGACAATCCTGGAAAACGTGTTGCTCACACAAGAAAATTCACACTAGAGAATGTGAGATTGCTTACATGAAAGCATTTCTGAAGTTCAGCCAGTTTTGTGACTGGTCAGATGGTCCAGAAAGGAAAGTATAAAAAAGAACAAAAGGCTCATATGGAACACCTTGCAGTACAGCACTGACTGGGAGATGGGAACAAGAATGATTCTGCCGATGTGTAGCACAGACATTACACTATGTTTGTATTTTGCTTGTTCCTGTCTAACCAACCAAGCTGTCGTGAAGCTATGTTCAAAGTATGTGTACCTACCTTCCTTCTCCACTGCAACAATAGTTCAGGGAGTCCTCAGTCAAGCATGCCTCTAGTGCAGTTACTTTAATACTATATATACATACTATTTCCTTTTCTCTCATTTTCTTTCTTCTCCTTGAGTATTTTTAATCTTGAGTATTTTTCAGTGATATGCAGTACAGAACAGTCTTCAACTTCTATAGTAGGAAATCTGAGGGAAGGTAGGTGAGACACCTTTACAAGCTGCTGTGAAAAACAGTCAAGTTCATTACACAGGCTTCTAGCCTTTTGGGGAAACATTTAAAAGTGTAATTGTTAGGTGTCCCATGCCCCACATCAACACTGAGAACATACTGCTTCCTCAGAAGGTACAACTAGTTGAGGTGACTGAACACAATGACAGCATAGGCTCATTTTTTTCTTTTGTGAATTTTCCACTGATGTGGTTAAACTGTTGACTTACTGGAGGAGTTGCAGAAACTGTGCATAGGACGTGTAGCAAATGGGTGAATAATGACTTATAAATAAATAGAAAAGGTCTGTAGCAACAAGGAATAAATGCCAGGCCTACACATGGGACTCCTAAATTATGTTTGCACAGTGGCAGTAGCTGGAGATGAAATATGTTATTGTCTTCCTTTCCCCTCTCTTCTATTGTGCATCCTCCCTTCCACAACCCAGACCTTCACTCTATGTCCTCACCCTTCTACATGGTGCTGCACACAAACTGGGATCCCAATCCATTCCCTACCTCCTTACAACACAGCTTTAGCTCTGCAAGAGAGAACCCTATTTGCACCCTGTCACAGAGGCCTGATTGTAATACAGCATATATGGTAACTAAAAAGTTGAAATTCAAGACCATGAGAAAAATAATACTAATTATCACAGAAGCATTGTGAAAGGGTGCAGAGGCAGAATGGTAAAAGATTCATGGCAACTGAGACTTTAACTTGAGCTTTCATTTTCTCTGTTTCGGATGTTTCCAAATTTGGTCCTAGTTGTACTTTCTTGAGAGCACATAAAGTACAGAAAGATGCCAACTGAATAAGACATTCTTTATTACAGATTGCTTGACTTACCAAACGTGACCATGAAAATATATTTTTGATTTATTTTTTTTAAGCAAACATATTTTTAAAGCAAAAGCAGCCTGACCACCACTGGTGTGATTTCAGCAATGGTTACTAAATGTAGGTCTGATCTTCCACTTTTAAAAAGAAAAACACTAAAGAGCTGTTGATAAGAAACCATATGATGTTAACAGAACCTAAATTGCTCTCATCTGAAACTTTTTCTTCAGAGGTTTAAGGAGGAGATTTTAAGGGATAAAGGCCCTTTGCTACCCTCTTCCCAGAGAAAGCTCATGGTAACTGAGCTAGGTGTTACCTGAGGAGGCACAGACTTCAGCTGCAAGCCCTCTGTGTCCCCATGAGCTAGTGCGGAAGGTCACATAGTGAGAGCAGGGCTTTGCCTGGAGCTGAGATGTGTTTTGGGAAACATGGGTTTCTGCTTTGCTTCTCTGCACTAAAAGCAGATGAGACCTGCAGAGCTGATGGGGGTTTAACATACAAGAGTGCAGGAAAGCAGGTTGAGTGTGAAAATACGGGGTGTCCCTCTCTCCCTCCTGCAGGTTTGCACAACTCCTGGTGAGATATTTGCATGTTCTTGCACATTTTTTTGCCTCACAGGCAGAGGCAGGGAAGGACACGTTAAGGAGAAAGGGAAGTCAGTGGCGTCTTGCTAAAGCTGTCTGTTCCTCTTGCTTTTCCACTTCCTCTTCCTCCTGGTATCAGCAGCTGTGGGGTTGCAAGGGGAAAGCCAGGCCAGTGGATAATCCCCTGCCCCACCATGTATATGAAGGTGTATGGGGAGGAAACCTAAGCAACTTCTTCCTTGAGAAAGGGGTTTCCTCCCTCTCTTCCCCACCTGGTCTCCCCTTCTCCCAGTGCAGGCTCCCTCTCTCCTGCTCTCCCTGGGTGCTGGGACGCTGGTGACAGCAGATGCTAAGATGGCTGCACCCATGCATGCCCTCAGGCTTGCGCTGGCTCCAGCCAGTCCTAGGTCCCTCCATGACAGCCTGAGGCCCAGGAGGGAGGCACAGAACTACTCAGGGCCCCGTGAGCTTGATGGTGGGGGAAGTCAGGGCACAGCCATGAACATTGCTGAAGGGCACAGAGGAGGGGGGCTGAGGGCGCACAGCTTCCTGAGCTCCCCAGCTGCCAGAGCTCTTTTCCCCACAGAAACTGCCAGTGTCCAGCTCTCGTTAGACCCGCATCGCTCTCCCATCCTCCCCCTCTACTGATTCCCCCTCAGACACAGCTGCTAACAACTTCCCAGCCAGCAAGACTACTTGCTTGCCAGCCTGCTTGTTTGCCTGCTTGCCTGCCAAGATGGCCACCAGGTTCTCTCCACATTGCCCTTGCCTCAGGATAGGAATAGGTTGGTGCAAACTCAGCCATCACAGCTACATGCACATCACCTGCAATTTAGCTCATTAATCATCTAATCAAGCTACCACTGATGGCCAGCTGCCGTCCTAAACAAGATACGAGCTGTGGGATGTGAGGGGCAATGGTGCTGTGGCAAGCCCTCTGAGACCTCCAGCCCTGTGTTTCATGGGGCTGTGGCTGTAAGCTTCAGGGCTCTTGACAACTATGGTGAATTCTGCACTTTCAGGAGGAGAACCCTCTGGTGCCTCTGGAGGGTTTAGTAAAGGCCTGGTGTTCCTGTTTGGTCTGTTTGGAGTGTTTTCCAATGCAGCACTGCTTTCAGTTCCCCTGAACTGCGGCTGAACCCAGACAGGCAGAATGCAGGAGCACCGACACTGGCAGAAATCACAGAGCTTGTAGAGCAAAAAGAGCAGAGTTCAAAAGCCAGTTAATCTGAGCCCCCTCTGTGAGTGAGCTTCACAGCAAAAGGGGCAGGGAAGAGCCTGTGACATGGCAGGGAACACTGAGGGCAGCCCAGGGGCAGAGCACAGAGCACGGAGTGCAGGGCAGTGAAGATGAGTAATTCAGTGGAACATGACAGTTAATACCTGAATACAAGCTTTGTATTCAAAGAATTGCTTGAGATTTGAGCCAACAGAGCACTTATAAGGTCAAGTCACAAAAAAGAAAGACTTTTTGTGTGCAAGATTGTTTTGTATGGCAGGTGCTTTGCATCAGCTTTAGATGTCCATGGGAAGGACTGTGCTCTGGAAGGACTGATTTATTACAGTGGATACACCCAAGCAGAAAACCAGGAGCTTAACATGCACCTGACCATGAAGCTCTGGAGTATGCTGGCTTTCCTTCATGACAGAAATATATCCTTCACAAAGCACAGCTGGGGCAAGGAGACTCTGCCAGCATCATTTGACTTCTTTCTTGACTTTGACAATTCTACTTTCTCTAGCATAGAAAAATACAAATAGTGGAAAGAGATTTCTGCACTCCTTGTCAGACCAATATAACAACAATAGTTAATGGTTGTAAGAGTATAGGAATTGAATTATGACAATTTTAATGAGTCACAGCATTGACTTGAGGAGCTTTCTGGGAATTCTACATGTCAGCTGTCCACAAACAGTATCTGGAAAGCTCATTTGTTCCCATAAACACGACACTGTGTGTATACATGAGAGAATACTGATAATTCACCCATGAACACATCAAACTTGTGTCATAAATAGTAAAACCACCTTCAAATGGTAACCCAGTGGAAATGTAGTAGCACATTTTTCAGGAAGTCTAGCCCTGTCTGCAGACATAAAGATAACATAGACTGAACAACCATGAAGAAACATTCTCTGTCATAGCATGCTATAGCAATCGGAGTTAGAAGCTCCTGCCAATGTTCATGAATATCAAGCTTTTACTGAAAATCAGGTACTTTCCGAAGTGTTGCTGTAACAGGATCACCACTGCGGCACAGTGGCACTTTTCCGCAGACCTTAACTCTGTGGAGTGGCACAGCATTGCTAAGCAGAGTTGCTAATTCTCTGCCTTGCCCTCTGACGAGGTTCACATACACCTAATCATGGAGCAGCATGAAAACAGGTAGACTGTAACTCTCTCAGAACAGGTATGTACAAAGAAATGATCAATGGCAAAGTATGTAATTTCTGCTGCTGCTCCTAGCATGCCACTAGGAGGCAAAAGCCCCATAAGAGCATGAAGGAGGCAGGAAGAGAAGTTTCTGTGGAAAGCTGTGCTAATATTGACTTTCTCTTGCTGAACGCTCCTTACATTTACATGTGTTGCATATTGCAGACATACAGAGCAACACTATTCTGATTTAGGAAGGAGATCGTCAAACTTGCTTAAACAATATTAACACATCTGTCCAAAAGTGCTCTCACATGTACTTTTTTTCCCCATCTATACATGGATTATATATGGATTACCTCCCCCAGCCAATAATTTTTGTTTTGTTCTTCTCCACCCTCATTCACCACATAATTCTGTTATGGTGTCTCACCTGTTTTGGGATCATTTAATAGACTAAGATCAGCGAAATGAAGCAAGTTAAAAACAACATGGAAAGAAAAAAAGGGTATTTTTATTTTGTATCATTTCACTTCACCTCCAGCCATGGAAATGACACAACTGTGGAGCTAACAAGATCCTGACTATGGTATTCTTTGTGAGCATTGAATTGTAAAGCCAGAGGTGTTCAGATGGGAATGTCCAACGATTCAAACCACTTCAGAGCACAGGACAGCATCGGTAGATGAAAGATATCTTAAAAAGATGGACTAGCACTTATGGTGCTAGTGAAGCTCTTATCCATCTTTTTTTCTTTCCTCTATTTTTGTCAAATTCAATTTAAATCCTAAGCAGCCTCTTTTCACAAAAGTAAATGGAAACAAAAAGTTGAATAAGTGCTCTGATAAAAAAAACACCTAAAGCTACAGTCATAAAAGTTGCACACGGGAACAGTAATGCACCATTGCTACTCTGGGATTTAAACGCTGGTTTTGGTCTACTCAGACAATGGAGTGGCATGTTTATACATTAGAAAGCATTACCATTGCTGATATTCTTGTCTTGCTTGAATATAATTTTGTGATTTTGTTGCTGGTACTGCTGTTGTTTTTTGTGAAAAATAGAAACCCAAAATATCTATAAGCTGCTTTCAGGCTTGTGAGTCCTGTTCCTTAAAATACTAATGCCTTCAAATTTTTTATTCACCTAAAAATAGCTAGTGTCCCTGAACCAATTACAGACATCCTTCACAGAAATACGTGGAAAAAACAGAGAGGATCCAGGAAGTTTTTGCACCTGCAAGTGTAAAATTAAGCATATGATAGACATTTCAGATGGGCAACTTTCACAGAAATTTCACAGCATGAACAGTTGTTTTAATTGTGTTTATTGCAATTTATATTCTCAGAAGCATTCTATCAGGTATGAATATATTTGTTTCTGAGTAATGGACAAAAGAGAAGATGACAGGAAACTGACTAGCATTCAGAGTTGCAAAGATGAGTTCGTCCTTTGATCATTGCAAGATTTGTCTAGTGCTGATACTGTGCACATACTTTTCCAGCAGTGTTTACCCATGCAAAATGACTGTATTGCTACAGTTAGCACATTAATGGTCATGACGACTGCCAAATAGAATAGCAACAGTCACAAAGTGTAATATTCCTTAATAATAAATGCCTGATCATCAGTGTTGATTATTTTCACAAATAAACATGATTTTATAAATAAAATCCAGTGTTTAGCAGAATGGATAGCATAAAGATCTGCATTTCTCCCACTAAGAAAAAAAACCCATTGTGTTATGCAACAAAAAAAATTAGTTAGCATTGGTAAGTGGCAAATAAAAAGCACATGGCAGTGTTTTTAACTCAAATAAGCTCCATCCAGCACTCTAATAAGCTTCTGAACTAGCTAAGATAGAATTTTTTTAAATTAAGCTGGAAATGTCAAGCACTTCCAAAGCTTGATTTTGACATCCCAAAATTTTCCAAAAATAATTAAAATTTTGTGCAGAAGAGGAAGTGATAAACAATGAGGAAGAGTCAAACAACCTTTTATGAAGCTCAAATACAAACAATTTTTATTCTGCAATCCCATCCCTGTGAAAAGCTCAGCAACTTCACTGAGGTCTGTTTAATAGAGGGTTCTGCCTTTGTGGTTTGGGTTTAACTTAGCACAAACACAGGCTTAGAATTTCATGTGAAGCTTATTTTCTCAGTATTGGTTTTCCAATCCTTTATTATCCTTCAAAGTCTTTGATTCGTGTAATGAACTCACAGATGGAAGGGCAGCAGAAATTTACGTTCATAGTTTAAAAAAAGAAAAATTATGTATCTCCATATAGCTAAATCTTTAAAAGTCTGACCAGCAGAATCTCTTGAGATCCTACTGGCAAAGGAGAGCGCAAGCAAACATGTTAGCTGTCACCTGAGGAGTGGGAATGTACACAGTGATTCTCAATGGTAGCAGGGAACTAGACTTGCTGACCCAAGAGGTCGGTCCACTCTTGTCTTTACACCTGTAATTATCACACAAATTTTGTTAGCCATTACTCTGTGAAGACTTGAGCTTGTATGCACCAATATGGCCCTACAGGACTCTGCAATATGCGGTAAATGCATCACAGGGTGAATACTGCTGATAGCAGCAGCCAAACAGTCTGAACACATTCTAGTTCCCATTCTCCCACCACTTCTTGCTTAATATCCTGAGAAGAGCAGTTTTCTTCACTGATCATAATGAAACCCACAAGCAACATTGTTATGCAAACCCTTGCTTAGAAGCAGAACTCCTCTTAGCAAACAGAGCAGGCTGCTGAACTGAGACTGAAGTGGATTGTTTCATTGCTGGAACCAGTTTTTCTGCCTGTATCAAAGTATTGGAGAGCTTTGGGGAATCAAGGTAAATTGTTGTTTATGTTTGTCTTAGAAATAAATGAGCAAAGTTCCAGGAGCAATAGAATTGTTATGAGGTATTACATACAACCTCATATAACTGGAAATTTTAATTGTAGATTTTACTTAAAATTGCTTATGGAGCTGAAGATATGCCAGGTTAAAAAAATGGACTTCTCTCTTTCAGAGTTTTCTGTCTGGTTCCCTGAAATTTTACTGAGATCAGTCCTACTTTAAGTGCTCTTTGCATTTCGAACAATAACAGAAAAAATGTCACCTAAATGCAATTATTTTCTAGTAATTCCTTTTGCATTATTTGTGGCTGGTTGGTTGTGAGTGGGGTATTTTTTAATATACCGTGCCCTGGATTGAGATATTTGTATATAATTTGTTTGTAGTGGGTTATGAAAAATATTTTTCTTTCCATCGGTAAGTCAGAATGGTAGTCAATGTCTTAAAACTGCAAAAAATTTTCTTTACAATCACAGGGGACCTCAAAATTCTAGAAACAAGGGTAGGAACTTTTCAGTGGCAAGAACTTACATTTTTCTTCCTGGAGATTTGGAGACATTACATTAGCTTTAGTGGAATAACCAAAGTCAAATCAAAGATGTTTGTAAGGCAGTCACTGTATACACTATATTCAGAATGAAGAGGGATCTGTCTGCCTCCTTTCTGAGCTGTCTCTCTAGAAAATTTACATTATTCTGAAAGCTGTTGATTAGCATATGAGGAAAATAATTTTTAGAACCCAAATTATTAAGTACTATAGAAGTCTGTGGCTATATAAAGTCATGTGAAAAGAAAAATGGTAATCCCTTTTCAGAAAGGAATATTAGCTAGCCTGTTCTTATTGGATAGAAGTTCTTGATGGAGAAGTTGCCAGGTTTCAGTTGTTGAAGACTGAGTTGCCAATAATTGACAGGTATTTTTATTTTGACATAGACAGGTTCCAAAAAAAAAGCCAGCAAATATGAGTTAAACTTTGTGCTGAACTTACCAGGACATAGGATGAATAGATGACCATGAATGGATAGGTGCTTTGGCCTCTTGCATAGGCTGTAACAATAGTTTGAGTCCAAACTGGGGTGCCATCTGGCTGTTCTGGTCAAGCCCTATGCTTTCACTAGTTCTGGTCTCAGTCTGACCTGGAGTGGATAAACTCTATTTTCCTCTCATGCTCTTGAAGTATGATGTAGTTGTTCTTATGATTAGGTAAAAGATGATTAAAAGTGACAAGAGAGGGACAATGGAAGCATAGAGGAATGCGTGATGGAAAAGATACAGAATGCAGTGTGATCAGGCTGGAACACTGTCTTGTGTAATTTTAACAACCACATGTCCTCATGAGTGTGCTGGTTTTGCCTTGCAGGTGTTACAGAAGGATGCTTGAAATTATGCTCTCAGGATAACATAAAGGGTGTGAGTCTCTCACCAGGGAATCAGATAGTGTTGCACAATTCCTCATATAGTCAGCTGTTACATATATTTCACTTGCTTAACTGAGGATGGTATGCACACCCTTTTATTGATCCAGTGTTGCCGTTTGAAAAAAGAGCAAGCACAAGGAGAAGTCAAAGTGAAATGATCTTTTGGCTTCACCAAGACTGAAAAGTAAATAATGAGACCATATTTATTCCGAAACAAAACAACTTTTTTGGTTTTTTTAAATCAAGCTGCTAGTTAAGACTGGAATATTCACAGTGAATTCAAGAAGAATACAGTTGAAACATTTGTATTTCTGTGTTCTTATAATACTGTATAGGAATGTACAGTTATATTGTAAAGAATGGATAATTGCCTTTGCTTACACTGAGGTGTAATTAAGATCCAGTTGTGGAAGAAGTCTGTATAAGTGTATCTTGGTATCTGTGTGATTCTTTGTTGAAGGCAGTGGGAAGCTGGGAAAGTATTGCATATACAAATCTCCTTGGTGAATCCATGGAATGGGACCTAAAACCTAAGTATTGTTCCAGATATGAGCAAACACATTTGACTAATGCAACCATCTCATATCAAAGCAAATGTTGCTGTGCACTTTATGTGCTGCTTCCAGTTCAGAGCAGAAGCTGAAAATCCGAAGTATTTTGCACTGAATTTCCCAAAAAAGAGAAAGTTCAGAAAATAACCCACGTACTTCTCGCATGAGACTCCTCTGTCCCACAGGCACTTTTCACTTTAGAGGGGAAGGGTATGGTGAACTTAATCTCCCTTCAGAATCTTTTCAAGTTCCCATTTCATGATTTACAGCATATTGTATGTGCTAATGGAATAGGTAACTGCTGTCGCTTCTGGGAAGGGAAACAGAAACCGCGGAGATTTCTCTGTGAGCATAGTCACAAATAAAAGATTTTCTCTTTATCCCAGTTCCTTTTCTGCCTCCCTGGCCCATCAGGTTTTACATTAGAATCCACAATATGGCTTCTAGTATAACGTACCTTATGAAAGCAGGAACTGGTGACGTACATTACAGAGAAGTGGATAGACTTCTATTTCTCACTCTCTTCTGGTTCTTAGTGTTACCTTTACCCTTTACTACTGATAAGTAAGTAAAAGACAGAGGCTATGTTGCTGATTGTAAACCCTTCCACATGCCCAGGAGCTTTTTACTCTTGAAGTACTTGTAAATCTGCATGACTAAGGCAAAGTTTGTTCACAGTACTGGCAAGAAATTTATTAAAAGAAATACATTGATAGTCATAACATGGCAGTCATGAATGGTTCAGTGCACTCGAAAGCATGTATGAATGTAATTGATCTTGCTATTACAAAGAGGTAGAAAACTTCTGAGAAACCGTAATTCATAACAAGAAGTTTTTTTAAAGCTGCATTTCCAGCTTCCGAAAGTCTACATGATGAACGTCTCTTTTCCAGGAGGAACACATTGCTATAGTTTGACACAGGATATTTTCTTAAATTTCAAATGGAAGAGGTAGTGGAAGAATCAATTTATTGCTAGAACTTTCAAAAGAAATGAGCTCCTGAGTTAGCTAGGTGGCTGATCAGATTGTAATTTATAAGTTCTGAAGACCTGAAGACTTCAGACACTGAGGTAAAGCTATAGTATCTCTGACGGTTTAGATTTTGTTAAAGCAGTTAAAAAAAAGCATGTATTACTACAAAGTCAAAAGAGATCAGAGACAAAAGGCTTTGTCATTCTCCCTGGCATTGCAATTAGCTTAACGTTCTGCTTAAGTGGGTGAAATCAGTGCTTTGTGAGGCAGTGTGGGAGAAATCTTGAATGATTAGTGATACGTATACATACTTCTGCAGTGTAATTGTGTGTGTGAGTGCATATGCATCAAATAGCAGTAGATGGCTTACTCCTGATAATCTCTATAGTAAATGTGTACTTCCTCTCTTCTCTATACGTGCAAAAGAAATGACAATATGGTGCTCTGGGGATAAGTTTCACATATGTCTTAGTTTGTCTGTCTTTACTGTAAGTAACTTTGTAGTATAATACACACAGCTTGGAAAGATTCAATTTCTTGGTGATACTGAAAGACTGGGAAAGTTAACTTTAAGTCACAGAAGTCACAGGTAAAACTATTCCAGCATAACTGGCAATTCATGTAATGTGATACAATCAAACAGAAGGCAAAAGGAGCAACACCCCAATTTAGAAGCTTTTGTTAACGAAGTAAAAAAAAAAAAAAATACTGAACACCTACTGAACTGTACTGGGTAAAGATAATAAATCATTCTCCAACCTCTTTCTATGATATTTTTCAGACCCCCATTTATTGTGCTTTGTAGTGATACTCCTTTGATTCCAAACAAACGATTCAGAAACCTTCTAGATATAATATTCTAGCTTTGTACCATTAGTCTTACATTTTAACTTCCACACACAAAACAGATCCCACTTGAAGATGTAAATCAGATACACCACCATTATCTGCTGTAGCTGCACCCCTGCTTCCACTGTTGGCTGGGAAACGAGTCCCTGCTGCAGAGGGCTCCTGGAACCCAAAGCTGGCTCTAGCTCAGGGGTCCGACTGCCTCCCTATTACCCCCATCCTTCTCTGCACTGTGTTTTAATTGTACTGAATTCAAACATATTGAGCTTTTGCTCTCAGTTCACACAAAAGACTGGTCCTGAAAGTTATTGAGAAGGGCTGACAAGTGAAAACAGTTTCAAATGAAGCTGTGTTTTTTCCACTTGGAATTGTTCAACCTTTTTTTTTTTCCCTCCAAGAAGTTAAGTATCTTTGACAGTTTCTAGGTGGTTTACTCCACATGTTTTCATTTTGCATCTACACATGCACTTCTTTTTTCCCCCCAGATACAAAATGGAGAAGATAAACAGGAACACAGAGAGGAGAGGGCGAGCAGCAGGGAAGAAAATTGCTGAGAAGGGAAAGAAAAACTGGCACACACACCCCAGAACAGAAGAATTTCTGTTTTCACAAGGGAACTTGCAGTTCTCTAAGGAGTTTATAGGAATAACACTAGTCTGGAAACCCAAGTTCTAGTACAGTCTATGCTTCTCAACTCAGGACACTCATATTTTTAGGGATACATTAATCTCAAAGTAGTATGTATTTTCTTGGTTTTATTAAGTGTTCAGTTCCTAATTCTAGAAATAAAGAGATTTTTAGTATGCCCAAAAGGATCTGCATGACCATTGTCTAAATGCAGTACCTTCACTGAAAATTTTAAAAGATTGTATAACCACAGCAAGGGTATAACAAAATACAAAGCTTCTCTAGCCCTACAGGAAGATGTGCTATAATATCTCCACAGCCAATCAGCAGTACTACAAGCCTCAGACCAGGAAATTCTTTAAAGTACAGTATGTGTGAACATTGCAACAACGACTTTCTCATTGCTGCTCTTTCTTTTTGTCTTCTTTATGCTTATAGGATGTCAGGGTAGATGTGAAATCACTCATGGCGAAATTTAACACCGGTAACAACACCACAGAGGATGTTTCTGGTAACAGCCACCCCTTCAAAGACTCTGGACGACCTACCTATACAGGATTACAGACAAGGAAAGCAGCATTTGAGAAATTTGCAAGTCAAGGAAATGCAACTTCTTCTTCAGGACCCAGTACTTTTCACAAACCTGTTCATCCTAAGCCTCCTCTGGCAGTCAAACCTTCAACTGGTGATAAAACAGAGAAGGATCCAAAGCCCCCATATATGAAACCAGTGGCACAAAGGTTTGGAGTTCAGCTTCAGGCAACTAACAGAGAAAATTATGAAAAAGCTGGATGCACTAAATTCCCCACCAAAACCAGTGACTCAGCAAAGGAAGAGCAAGTGCCTCTGTATCCAGACCTTGCACAGAACAGGTTCCTTAACTGTGCTCTTCATGAGAAAGAAAAAAGTGCTCTGGGAACAAAAACAAATCCAAATTTTGCACCACAGGAGAGAGAGGCAAACCCAGCATTTTCAAAAGTAACTGAAGTTAAGGAAAAGTTCTTGTCTGCAACACAAGAAAAGGAGCCCAAATCTTCTTTCTCTAAACCACCTCTTTTACAGAAACCTTCTCTAAATCATGATGTCTCCCACAGTGAAGACACTTCTAATAAAAAAGTTTTGCTTCAAAAAGGACTATCAAGCCCTAGACAAAATATACACTCATTTAAAGCAACAAAGGAAATGGCTGAAAATAGTAACTGTTCTGCAGAAGCTTCAGGCAGTCATATTTCTAACACAGCTCTGAAGCCTACTGATCACTGCTCCAGTTCATCTCAAGGAACCCCCAAAAATATGGAGGAAAAGACTGAAGAAAAGGGAATGAGTGCTGCGAAGAACATCTTTCTCAACAAAATCATCCAGGAAGAGTCAGGTTCCTCTTCTAAGTTCCGTAAGACAAACACAGCATTTGCTGAAGAAAGGCTATCGGGTGGATCACAAGAGAAAGAGGATGGGGACAGGAGCTCAGGAACTCCCAAGCAGAAAGCCTTGCCCCCACTGTTCAAGCTCGGCCAGCCCCCACAGAAGCCCAGCAGACCCCCCAGCGTGGATCTGGAA